>NC_090265.1:985489111-985792087 GCF_040414725.1 Anabrus simplex | reverse complement strand
AATGTATCTGTGCGTTTTATTTTTGATTTAAACGTCTTTACTCTCTTAATTTTTCCTTGTTCTTTTGATGTTAACTGAAGATGGTCCATACAAGGACCGAAACATGTCCTTAAGATTAAATTGACTGTTTATTATAACTAAATAGTTGTACAGTATTGAACAGGTGGATATATATTTAAACAAAATTTCCTTGTAGAAATTCTTTAATCTTAAAATTGTTATTTAATATGGAACAGTAATGAAATTCGTTTGTTGTAATTCTGATATACTGAAACATTTGGCAAAATTTTAACTGAGATAGATGGACTTAAAATACTTTAGGAATTCACATACTGGTCTTCTGGACACCCTGTATAGATCAATTCCAGTTCTTTGACATCCCTTTCTTCTCTGCCTCTGACAAGCTCGTTTCTGTTTTCCAACTCTTCCCGAGAGTGGGCATCAACACTTGTCGAGGGGCTATTTTGACAGATCTCAATCTTGATGTGGGAAGTGAAGGATAAAAACAAAGCTGGACCCACTCTGCATCCACCGACCTTCAGTGATAATACTGTTACTACTAAAAGGGAATGCCTTCTCTCTGGCCAGGAGAAGAAGACTGGTTGAATGGAAGTGAGGGATATATAGAATTGGAAAGGAGTGATTTGAAGAAAAGTGGGAGGTGGTAGGACTGTTATTCTTGAGTTGGGGAATAGATTTTATTAAGTTATAAATATGAGGACAAGGGCACTATGTAATTATTTGACATAGACAGACAGACATATACATAGATACATAGAAATGGTGACTTGCATGATACAATTAACTCTGGACTTACATATATATATTATGATGGAAAACAAATAGCATTGAAAAAATAACTGGACATGTATGCACATCTTTTTTTCTTTTTTTCAATATAATTAAAAATTAGAGTGTTTTAGATCGGATGTTACAAAAATGATCCGTGATACAAGAAATGGATGATTGAAGCGAACATTCATAAAGAGTGACATTGTATATGAAATATTAGTATGAGCGGGGTGGGGTAATGCCGATGTGGGCTCAAAAGACAAAGGACGTGTAGGCTAAGAGGAGTTAAGACTCCACTGAGAGCCAGCTAACCATCGGACCAGCCAGGCACGGGTGGCGGTCTTTGTTTTGTGGTGAAGGAAGAGGAGACGGAAGGTTAGGTGTTCATCGAAGTGGATTTCTAGGTATTTGAGGGTGGGTTGGGTCCAGATAAGGGTGTCACTGACTAGAAGTTGGAGATTGTGAGGATTACGGGTGCTGCTGAATCTCCGGCATTTGCGGCAGAATAAGAGGGACTGGGTCTTAGTTGGGTTGATTTTAAGGTGCCACTGGTCACACCAGGAAATGAAGGAGTCTAGGTAAGGTTGGATGTTACGGTTAATAGATTGGAGTAGAGAGGAGTGAGGATGGTGGTTTCATCTGCAAATTGAAGTTAGATCGGGGTTGAGGTATATCAGCTACAAAGAGTATATAAAATGGAGGGGAGAGAGTGGAGAGCCTTGTGGGACACCCAGTGTGAGGGGCAAGAGGGAGGAGAGCTGCTAGTTAATGGAGATCTGGGTTGTACGGTTGCTGAGGAAGAAGGAGATAAGCTGGATGTAGGAGAGAGGTAGAGCAAAGAAATGCAACTTGAAAAGGAGGGCAGGGTGCCAGATTGAATCAAATGCTAGGGGGAAATCATACATGATAAGTAGGGTGGGACGGGCGCAGTTGAAGTTATTGGATGTGATTTGGACCAGATGTAGGAATTGATCAGTAGTAGACAGACCAGGACGGAAGCCGAATTGGGAGGGGGGAAGTAAGTGGTTAATGTGTAGATATGAGTGGAGAGGGCGAACAAGGATTTTATCAAGGACTGTAATAAGGATGATGGGGCGTGAGGAGTCAAGTTCTGAGGGAGATTTACGGGCTTTGGGAAAAGGAGCATTGTGGTATGGTTCCAGGATGAAGGGTAAAAGCCAGTTCTAAGGATAAAGGTGTAGAGTGTGGCTAGGATGGTGAAAAGGATCGGAGGAGCTTGACGGTTGTGCAGGTACTGGGCCTTGTCAGGTCCAGGGGTAGTGTAACGGGTTTTGGATAGGATGGAACAGATTTCTGATGGGTGGTGGGATTGTCTAGGGGATGGTTTGTGAGGGTGTGGTTGATGGAGGGTGTAAGCATTGGGGAGGAGGAGGCTAGGTGGTGTTGGCTTGAGCGACGCCACAGTCTATGATAGGATATCTAGGAGTAGAGGATTGGAGAGTGTTCAGCTTTTGCCAGTACTGAGATGGGTATGCGTGGAGAGTGTTGAGAGTGGTGCAGGTATGGCCTCAGGAGCGACGGGTGTGGGCTGCAAGGTAGTTCCGGATGGTGTGGAGGGTCTGTTGATGTAGGCGGAGGAAGTAAGGATTGCAAGTGGATTTGAATTGGCGGAGGTAGGATTGAGAGAGCTTTTGGAGGTGTATGAAATGGGAGGGGGAGTCAGGGTTGGGAAGGTGAGTGGAGGGTGGTGGGAATGTGGGCCAAGGATGCAGAAGTAATTGCAGATAGGATACATGTGTTCAGGGTGTCTATGGATTGTTGGTCGTTCAGTGGAAGGAAGAGGGAGTTTTCCAGGCTTGGGATAGATGGGTCTGGTAGGAGGGCCATTCTGCTTGGGCAAAGTTGGTAATGCGGATAGGGGGTGGGGTGGAGAACGGTGGTTAGCAGAGGGGATTTGGAGAAAGATGGGGGAAGTGGTCGTTACCAATACTTGAAAGTAGAGAGACTTATAGAAGGTGGGCAAGGGAATTGTGGCTGATGATGGTGTCTGGGATGGTGTTGGAGGAAGGCTGGGTGTGTCGAAGGAATAGAGATGAGGGATCAATCGATGTGGTTAAGTAGGTTCTGCAAACAATCCATTTCGATGTGAGAGTTGTATGTTAGATTAAGGTCTGCTAGGAGCAGAAAGTGGGGAAAGGTGTCACTGAGGTGGGATATATAGGCTAGGGGTAGTGGGATTCAGTGACTGCTACTACTACTAAAATGTTTTCGTTCCTCCCCTGAAGGGAGAGGCAGGCCTCTGACGGTGACACTGTCTCTCAGGCCGGGAGATTTGTTATGGTGAAGGAGATGCTCGGAGAAGGTGAGGCAGTTGGCGGCTGGGGCCTATACTAGGAACTATCTCGGCATTCACCATAGTGCAGGAGAATGGAAAACTACAGAAAACCATTCTCAGGACAGCTGACGGTTGGGACCAGCCATGAGGTCCAGCCCTGTCCCATCTCCCAAATGCAGAGGCGTAGAGAGCCACGGTAGAGCTGTGGCCACTCGTTGCTCCGTATGAGGTGAGACCCTGATTCAGTGATATAACTTATAACAAAGAGTTATTTCAATTCCTACACCGCATGGGATAGGCGGGCCATCAGCCGAACGAGCGGCTCTTTGGCCTTCGAAAATGGAGGGGAGTAGAGCGATTTGAAATATAGGGGAGTATGTTTGTACATACGCAAGGAGATAGGTGAAATATATATGTGTCCTTGCGCAGAGATCACTGCGACCCTCAAGTGAGCCACAGAACATGCCCATATCTCACTCGCCATAGTCTCCGCCCACTACACCCTGTTTATTGAGCAAATTAAATACATTGAGATACACTGAAGAAAATGGAAACTGCAACCACCAGAAGGAGTGGTGCTACATTGCTGCAATTGAACATGCAGGACGAGTGTTCGGTTGTGATTCGATGATTACACTTTCAGGTCCCTCTGACCGCAAGTTTGGACAACAATCAATACAGGATGTGCCCACCACGAGCTGCAATACATTGATGAATTCGTCGAGGCATGGAGTCAATAAGGCCCTGGATCGCTTCCTGAGGAATTGTGGCCCATGCTTGCTGCACTGCACGGGTCAGTTGTTCCAGAGTTGTGGGTGGCTGAGGACGGTTGGCCAGTTGTCGACCCATCATGTCCCACACATGCTCAATAGGACTGACGTCCGGGGATCTGGCGGGCCATTCTAAGGTTGTGATGTCGTGGAGAGCTTCTCTGGAGATGCGTGCAGTGTCAACCCGGGCATTGTCCTGCTGAAACATCCCATTAGCAGTGTTCCATCATCATAGGGACAACCACTGGATTGAGTACCCTATCTACATACTGTCAAGCAGTCATAGTGCCTTCAACAAGCACTAATTGTGATTTCGCATTAAAGCCAATAGCTCCCCAGACCATAATGTTTGGTGTTGGCCCTGTTTGCTTCTCGACAATAAGATCTGGGCGGCCCTTCTCCCCGGTACTTCGGCGCACACAATTCTGGCGATCACTGCGGGCAAGACACAAGCGCGATTCATCACTAAAGACGACCCTATGCCATTTTTCGACCCACGTCGATCTTCCTTGACACCAGGCCAGCCTTACACGTTGCTGTTGTGAGGTCAATGGAACACCTTCTGCAGGGACACGGGCTCGTAAGCCAGCTGCACGCAGGCGATTACCAACTGTTTGTTGTGTAACGTGGGGTGCCACAGCTGCTCGAATTTGCGCTGCTGTTGCATGGGGTTCTATCCGAACGATGCGGCGATCCTCTCTCACAGTTGTCTGTTGCGCTGGGCCTGTGCCAGGTCTACGAGTGTAGGTACCTACATTTGACCACTGCTGCCATACACGTATCATAGATGCCTGTCGGACAATACGTGCGACAGTCCTTAGCGATAATCCAGCCTCTCACAGCCCAATTATCCGAGCCCTCTCAAACGGTGACAGTTGTTGATAGCGTGCTCTTCTCTGTCGTTGAGGCATGTTTGACGGGGAACACTTCACTGCACAGACTGCAAGACAACTACGCTACACCAGAGTCCGTATACTGGAGTTGATTCTTCCGCGACCAATCATGTGGGGAGACCTGTAGCAACAATCCAATGGGTCTGAAACTTTGATCGTTTACATACCTACATGGCATCGTTCCATATCTTGAAAATCAACACAAACAACCAATGCCTTAATGATGTTGCAATCTCCATTTTCTTAAGTGTACATACATAGATATACATAAAAGTGGGTTACAGATAATGCAGTAGCTGTGCCTCTTCTATGGCACTTGTATACAATGTTATATTATTAAAGTTCAAATTAAGTCTTTGTGCTGCTTGTTTGACAACAAGGAAATAAATCAAGTAAACACTGACATCTTGTCACAATATAAAGAAATGTCTCTTGTGCCTCTTCTGTGGCACTATAATAAATCAATAAATAAAATAGTTTATACAATAACAAAGATAAAAAACAAAACAAATTTGCAAGCTGTTATACTAAAATATAGTAGTAAGTAGCTCAATAATAAGTATATAAAAGAATGGTTACATGCTGGGTTGGAGTATAACAGGTACCTGAACAAGTTCAATAAGAGCAGAAGAGCATAGATATTGTAATAGTGTCATCTATATCATCGACTGAAAGAAATGGAAAAATGAAGAAGAAAAAAAAGAACAACGGGTGAGTTGGCCGTGCGGTTAGGGGCGCACGACTGTGAGCTTGCATCTGGGAGATAGTGGGTTTGAACCCCACTGTCAGCAGCCCTGAAAATGGTTTTCCGTGGTTTCCCATTTTCACACCAGGCAAATGCTGGGGCTGTACCTTAATTAAGGCCACGGCCAATTCCTTCCAATTCCTAGGCCTTTCCTCTCCCATCGTCGCCATAAGACCTATCTGTGTTGGTGCGACGTAAAGCCACTAGCAAGAAAAAAAAAATAACATGCTGAATATTACTGTGAGACACCGTCGATAATGTTAAAGAAAGAATGATCTGTAATGATATAAGTAATGATAAGAAACATATAAATACACTGGATGTAACGAAATAAACCGGTAGTGGAGAAAAAGGAGCCTGAGTATAAACACTTCAGTGATATCACAAACACTTCACAGATGGCACTGGTGGTGCCATTATGGTATGTCGATGGAAAAGACAATGTTCCACCGCAACCAGGATCTTACAAGACTATTACATGCAAAATAATAAACGTAAGGCGGGATGGTGCAGTGGTAGGGAGGGGTGGGTGGAAGTTAAGAAGGCGCTGCAGGGAAATGGTAGGAATGCTGAGGGGTACCAGTGTTATGAAAAATAGCTGTAGCGAGAGGGGAAAGTGGGAGAGCTTCTTGAATAATGGGATTATTATTACGGATGCCAGTAGAAAGATAGTTATAGCGTCTGGAATGTATATGTGTGAGGATATTACGAAAGGTTTGGGAGTTAAGGTAGTTGTAAAGGAAATGACGTATGGAAGTGGGGAGCGGTAAATGACGAAGTTTGTAAAAAAAAAAAAAAAACTGGGATGCCACACACTGTCAAAAGCTTTGTCAACATCCAGGCTTATCAGAGCAGCGTGTCGATGAGTTTTAAAGTAGGTGGTAAGAGAGGAGGTGATCTTGTGTGGAGAGAGGTTGAAAATTAGCAGAAGGAGTGTCCAGTTTAAGTCAATATGGAATGTGTAGTGCATGTCTGTCATATTTAAGTAGTTTCCAGTGGTCTAAGGGATGAGTATTAATCCAGATCAAGGAAGCATAGACGATGACTGGGCGAATAAAGGATTTGTAAGTGTTTAGGATTTGTTGGGGTATGGCCAGTGAGGGAATGAAGGGTTCAGAATCGGCTGAGGGCAAAGCTGCCATTTTAACAATTGCTTGTCACTGCACATGGAGATTGCAACCTTAAAACACAGTTGAAACCGATGACTGCTTAAAAGCATTTCACAACACGTGGTCACAAGCAAGCCCTATAACGTATTAACTCGTAACTCTACTGAACACTAACTCTTCCCTACCATTACGATCACCTCCTTATATATGTGCCTGGCCAAGCTTCTGGAAAGATACGTTAAAAAGTACCTTCTCGAAAATATTCTCCATTGTTCTCGTCTACTCAGTACCATTCTGGAATTTACAGTGTGTTTCATAATTTTGTAGTGGATTACAAATTATATATATAGGTAAGAATAAATTATATACAGATTCTTACATTAATTGAACTGATATAAATGTCTATATAAAGTGTATGTTTCATGACATAACCTCACAAACAACGCTGTCGTATGTACATATGATGTAATAATAATACTACTTATTCTAAATGAATGTAAACACTTCATAGCTATACATTACAAGAAATAATAATAATAATAATAATAATAATAATAATTCGAGCTTACAACACTAGTTGCAAATCGAGGATTGTGGCAACGTTTAGTAAATTCACAGAGTCTTGCAGATTGAACGCTGAAAGGTATAACAGTCTATAAGGATAATGTAATGTAATGATACTTGCACTATTTACCCATGGGTGAGAGAATATTGTTTTCAAGTTATATCAGTTTATCACACGTGCGTCATAGTATTGATATGTTTGATAAAATCGATAGATGGTGGTGTTCGAGGTGGCAGGTAGAGTGTTGCAAATACGAGAGAGGAGTTATTAGGGAGAAAAGTTTCAATAATTAAATATTCACTGAAATAGATTTTGGTAACAATCTGGAAAGGCTAGGTCAAGCAGCAGGGAAACCTTTCTGGACAGTAATAAAGAATCTTAGGAAGGGAGGGAAAAAGGAAATGAACAGTGTTTTGAGTAATTCAGGTGAACTCATAATAGATCCCAGGGAATCACTGGAGAGGTGGAGGGAATATTTTGAACATCTTCTCAATGTAAAAGGAAATCACCCTGGTGATGTTGCGAACAGCCAAGCTTATGGGGAGGAGGAAAATGATGTTGGTGAAATTGTGCTTGAGGAAGTGGAAAGGATGGTAAATAAACTCCATTGTCATAAAGCAGCAGGAATAGATGAAATTAGACCAAACTTTAACTGTAGTATTTTTGGGAAAATATTCTCAAAGTCTGTGATAGATATATTGTGGCTGGTTCACATTGTACCTTTAATGATTAATTATGTTAATGGTTCTTTGAATATACACTTCTCCAATTTGTAACCTTGCCTTTGAAGGCCTGTCCTCTTATTCTTCTATTGTTCTACTGTTTTTTTTTTCTACTATATAAAATATCTTTTCGAATATAATTTTGAAGTTGGCTTTCTCTCTTGTTTGTCCTGATTTTCTTTCCTCAACTGGTGTGCGGCTGTGAGCTTGCATCCGGCAGATAGTGGGTTCGAACTCCACTGTTGGCAGCCCTGAAGATGGTCCGTGCTTTCCCATTTTCACACCAGGCAAATGCTGGGGCTGTACCTTAATTAAGGCCACGGCCGCTTCCTTCCCATACCCAGTCCCATCGTCGCCATAAGACCTATCTGTGTTGGTGCGACGTAAAGCAAATAGCAAAATGAACTAATGTAACATAATGACAACAGTGTGTTCTAAGTTGATAAATTATAATACCTATCATATTGCCAAGGCTTACTTAGCTTTACTGAAAGTGCTTAGATCACGCAGCCTTGGTAGACGATTAAAGTTGGCAGTCTATCGAACAGTATTATGACCAGTGGTAACTTATGGTTCTAAAACATGCACAATGACCAAAGTAGATGAAGAACGGTTGAACAGATGGGAGAGAAAAATACTAAGAAAGCTTTTTGCCTAGTGAAGGAAGGGGAATTGTGGAGAATAAGGAAAAGCAAGGAATTGGAAGAACTCTATGGACATCCAGGTATCATAACCGAATTAAAAAGCAACATTAAGGTGGTTGGGACAAGTTTAGAGAATGCCAGATAATAGGGCTGTCAAGAAGATATACAACAGAAATCCAGGTGGTAGAAGATGGAAAGGAAGACCTCAGAAAATATGGCTGGATGATGTGGAGGAGGATTTAAGAAAGATGGGAATAAAAAGATGGAGGAGGCGTGCAGAAGATCGTGAAGATTGGGCTACAATCATCGGAGAGGCCAAGGCCCTACAAGGGCTGTAGCGCCGAGGAGTAAGTAAGTATCATATTGCCAATTGCTAGTATAAACTACCCATATCATTGCCACCAGAGCAAAGAAATACTTATTCAAAATATTGCTAGCACTAAGCCAATAATATAATAATTTCGAGTGGCTATTTCTAGCCGAGTGCAGCCCTTGTAAGGCAGACCCTCCGATGAGGGTGGGCGGCATCTGCCATTTGTAGGTAACTGCATGTTATTGTGGTGGAGGATAGTGTTATGTGTGGTATGTGAGTTGCAGGGATGTTGGGGACAGCACAAACACCCAGCCCCCGGACCATTGGAATTAACCAATTATGGTTAAAATCCCCGACCCGGCCGGGAATCGAACCCGGGACCTTCTGAACCGAAGGCCAGTACGCTGACCATTCGGCGAACGAGTCGGACACTAAGCCAATGTAACACCACATCTGCTTCTTTGGTATAGCAAGATCTGTACCATACTGGGCAAGCGTACTGTGCTGCTGAGTAACATAATGCTAGTGCTGAGGTTCTCACTGTGTCTGGCTGTGTTCCCCAGGTTGGTCCAGTCAGCTTCCGTACCACATTATTCCTGATAGCCTCTTTGTTCTTGGTGTTGAGACAGAGCATTCTATAAAAAAGTGTGCGGTCTAAAGTAACCCCGAGATATTTTGGGGTCTCACAATGTGTCATCCTCATGCGACGTTCAGGTATCTAGCAGCCTGTTTACTCTTCAAATGAAAAACACAAGTTTGAATTTTTACAGGATTTGGCTTCAATTGATTATTCCTGTAGTTTGTGGAAAGATCTTTCAAAGCTCTAGTTGATGTATTTTCAATCCCTTCAAAACTGTCAGCTTGAGCAGTGAGATCAAGGTCGTCAGCATAGATGAAATTCTTGAGTTTCTTTGGATAATGGTTTTTCATTTGTGTAGATGTTAAAAAGGGCTGGTGCAAGTACACTACCTAGAGGTAATTCATTTTTCTGCATTTCCACCTGCTTGTTTTTTCCCCTGGAATTCAACAAAGAACTTCTGTTTTGTAGGAGGTTTCTGATCATACAGGTAAGCTGATAGTCTTGAGTGATTTCACCAAGTTTTACCACAAGGAGGTTAAGACCAAGCGATTTGTGTGTGCGGTTAGGGGCGTGCAGTTGTCAACTTGTATTCAGGGGATAGTGGATTTGAACCCCACTGTCGGCAGCCCTGAAGGTGGTTTTCCGTGGTTTCCTATTTTCTCACAGGGCAAATGCTGGGCCTGTGCCTTAATTAAAGCCACGGCCGCTTCCTTCCCACTCCTAGCCCTTTCCTATCCCATCGTCATCATAAGACCTATCTGCATTGATGTAGAAGCAACCTGTAGAAATTAATGTTTGACAGTGTCATAGGCTGCAGAGAGATTGATGAAAACAGCATTTGTTATCTTCTGCCTTTCAAAACCACCTTCGATTTGTTGAGCCACTTTTAGGACCTGTGATGTGCAACTCATAACTTCCCTGAAATCTGCTTGTTGAGGAATGAGATAAGGTTCGATTTTGTCTATCATTCTTTGAAGGATGAGTCTTTTGAGCAGCTTATAGAGATGACGTAGTAATAAAATGGGTCTCTTGACTCTCTGAGTCATTCTGGTCCTTACCAGGCTTTAGGGATGGCTGGACACAGTTGTTCATTATTATTGCAGGACCCAAAGCTTTGCAGTAGGACCAACTTGTTCAGCTTGTATGTCATTGAGTCCAGCTGCCTTGCCATTTTTTAATTTATTCAAAGCCTTTTTGAGTTCTAGAAGAATAAAATGTTGGGAAAGATTGTTACTCTCCATTTCAAGTTGGTTTATCAATGGCTTCTTTCTTATCTTAAAAGAGTTAGCTGGTTTATCATTTAGTAGCAACTGATGTGCAACTTAATCTGCTTTGATAAAGGCTTGTGTGTTTGTTTGGGTAGGATGATTAGGAAGATGCCATAGCTTTCTGGCTACTCCTGTTTATGTTGCATTCTGATAACAACTTCACTCAGTTCTTCCTCTTTGTCTCAGAGGATGGACACGTTAATGTTCTGGGCTACACAACTAGTTTCTTCTCAAAGGGTTTTTTTTGATGGAGTTTATAGTATTCATCTAGTAAGGCAGAAGTTTTAGATGTTATTCCTGGCAGGTAGTTCATTCTGCATCCTCTAGAAATTGATGTCCATGAGCAGGTTTTCACTAAGCAAAGGAGTAATAATTCTCAGGTAGTGGATCTACACTTCCTACCTTCCCATAGAACAAGTTAGAGAATTTTGTCCAGTCTGCCTTTTTGAAATTGTATGGGTGTTAGAAATGCACTTCTTGTGGTCTTATAATAATGGGACGAAATTGACACATTATCTCGGTTTATGTTGGGTATTTTGGAATTGGTGGACATACGGATTTTGTACATTGTTGAAACATAGTTTCACTAACAAAAAGGAGATTGGATTATATCCTCTCTGTCATCTTCCACTGTTGAAAGAGAAAGGGAGTTTGCTACCATATATGATAGAAATTTTGTGAATTTCAGCCCAAGAAAATCCTGCTTCTCCGTTTTTATCTTGTTTGCTGTGTCCCCAGACATGACTACGGGTATTGAAATTTCCAATAATGATAGATGCCTTGTTACAGTTGTGTAAGTTCTGAGGAGGATAAAAACAAAAATCTGCTGCAGGGGGCTTTTGTACAGAGGTGACTACACAACTACTGAATTCCAAAGAGATGATCTCAATATTATTATCATCTATTTGATATACACTGTCAGTATGAAGCTCGGGTTTTACAAAAACAGCACTGCCATATTGAGCTCGGGGTCTTTTGGTGACAAGTTTCATTCCAGGTATTCTAGGACATCTCTGATGTGTATCCCTATGATTTTCTTGAATACACAATACATCACACTTCCTGTTTCAACATAAATATGTAGTAATTGTTCTTTGCACGATGATATGCTTTTGTTAATAGATATTATTGTGAGGGTTGGTTCTGAAAAATGCTGTTGATTTGATCTCATAATGATAACTTCTTTGCTTCTGGTGTGAGAGAATCAGTTATCTAGGAAATGTCCTAGTCTGTTGCCCATGAGACACCCAGATGTACAAAAGTCAAAGTGATATACACTCTGCGTGGAGGCTTCTCATGTCCCCCAACGTTATTGTCGATAAGTTTTTGGAGCTTAAGGTATTTTAGGTCATCACTTTTTTTTTTTTCCTTCTAGTGTGGTGATTTTGGGCATTCAAGGCCTAGGCTCTCATCACACATTTTTATGTTTCCTTTTTTCCTCACATTCTTTGAGTGTTCGTTACTTCATGTTTTCTTTTCAGTTCTAAACCAAAACCAAACCAAACCCCATGGTGCAACAGCCCCGAAGGGCCATGGCCTACCAAGCGACCGCTGCTAGGTCGAAGGCTTGCAGATTACGAGGTGTCATGTGGTCAGCACGACTGAACCTCTCGGCCGTTATTCTTGGCTTTCTAGATGGTGGCCGCCATCTCGCCGCCAGATAGCTTCTCAATTGTAATCACGTAGGCTGAGTGGACCTCAATAATAATAATAATAATAATAATAATAATGTTATTTGTTTTACGTCCCACTAACTACTTTTTAAGGTCTTCGGAGACGCCAAGGTGCCGAAATTTAGTCCCGCAGGAGTTCTTTTACGTGCCAGTAAATCTACCGACACGGGGCTGTCGTATTTGAGCACCTTCAAATACCACCGGACTGAGCCAGGATTGAACCTGCCAAGTTGGGGTTAGAAGGCCAGCGCCTTTACCGTCTGAGCCACTCAGCCCGGCGAGTGGACCTCGAACCAGCCCTCAAATGCAGGTAGAAATCCCTGACCTGGCCGGGAATTGAACACGGGGCCTCCAGGTAAGAGGCAAGCACACTACCCCTACACCACAGGGCCGGCCTCTCGTATCTAAAGTTATTTTTAATAATCTTCCTGATCAGGAAGGGCTGATAAGCACACGTTTTTGTAGCTTATAAAAACAACCACAGCAGCTACCACCATCATCACCAGTTAATTTGTTAGCATGATAACTGGACAATATTTCCATGTCAGTGACACTCGCCAGTGATAAAATTGACAACAGAAATCTAGATTCACTAATATCTCTATTATTATAGCTTCTACAGTAAAAATATATCTTAAGAGATATAAATTTTCACACTTCTTAGATAAAACTTACAATTCTGGAGATATTTGGAAGTTTTTAAAAAATGTAATGGTCGTGAATATCTCTGTTATTATTCCTCATACAGTAAAAATGTGTGAAATATAAAAGATTGTAAATCATATTTTGCTCAACATTTATGATGGACAGGTTTTCAACACAATGTCAATGAAGAAATTGCCTTTGTCGGGCCCCTTAACATTGCTACACCGCTGTATAGTAATCAGATAATATATAGCCTAGTGCTAAGGTTGCCACCTTAAAATAGAAAGTATCACACCCTGAATTATCACACTTTTAAAGAAAATCTCCCTATGAAGGTTGGCGATCCAATTGATTATGATTACTCGCAAAACAGCAGCTTGAAAGATTTCAATAGAAGTTCGTCCATACCAGTGGTGCAAGTCTTTAAACCAGGAATTTTTCTGTCTCCCCTCGATGATAAGTTGGAGTAGTTCATATCGTTCACTTCTCATGATGTGCCCGATGTACTTGAGCTTTCACCGGGCGAGCTGGCCCTGCGGTTAGGGGTGCACAGCTGTGAGCTCGCATCCCGGAGATAGTGGGTTCGAATCCCACTGTCGGCAGCCCTGAAGATGGTTTTCCGTGGTTTCCGATTTTGACACCAGGCAAATGCTGGGGCTGTACCTTAATTAAGGCCATGGCCACTTCCTTCCCATTCCTAGGCCATTCCTGCCCTATCGTCGCCATAAGACTTATCTGTGTCGGTGCGACGTGAAGCAAATCGCAAAAAAAAAAAAAAAAAAAAAAAATACCTGAGCTTTCACTCCTTGATGGTTGTTGAAAGCTCTTTTTTGTTATTTAACAAGTTGAGGACTTCCTCATTGGTCTTCTTTCCTATGCAGGATATTCAAAGCATTCTTCTGTAGAAGGATATTTTGAAAGCTTCAATCTGCCTCTCCAGCAAAGGGCTGGTGTCCAGCCTTCGAAACCATACAGAAGGGCAGGGAAAACATAGCATCACAACATCCAAACTTGGAGCTTAAGGTTGAGATCTCTGCTAGTGAATAGAGCCCCATACAGTTGAACAAATTTTTGGCTTGCCCAATCCTGGAATCGCACAATGCTCATTCACTATAGTCCCAAGATATTTGAAGGATGACACTTGATTAACAATTGTGTTGTTGATGTTTAGGGAGGCTTGCTTAGGTGTTTTCAAAAATATAATCAATTTGGTTTTACTAGTATTCATGAACAGACCAAATGCTGCACTGATCCTTACAATGTTATTAATAATAATTTGAAGAACAGCTAGACTGCTGGTTAACATAGCTATATCATCAATACGGCCCGGATTCTTGTATAATTACGAGGGTGAATCAAAAAGTAAGTTACACTATGGCCATTTATGAAACCACGTACACATAGGCAACACAGCTGTGACAACATGCAATGTAAGTTCACTTTTCCACATAGTCCCCAAGAGACCGTAAACATTTCTTAGAACGGTCCACCAACTTTTTGATTCTGGATACGTAGAAATCACCTCCAGCGCTGTGTAACCACCTGGAGACAGCTGCTTTCACCTCCTCAATGTTTCGGAATCGTCATCCACCGAGATCCTGTTTTAGCTTACCAAACACACGATAATCGCATGGTGCTAATTCTGGACTGTATGGAGGATGTTGCTATACTTCCCACTTGAATTGCTGCAGCAGTTCAGACGTTTGGCGGGCTGTGTAAGGTGTTGCGTTATCGTGCAACAAAATCACTGCGGTGCTCAATTTTCTTTAATTGCCTTAGGCGAGCGGTTCAACGCTTGACAATGCAAAGCCGAGTTGATTGCATACCTTTTGGCATAAATTCCACATGCATCACACCCTCCATGTCAAAGAACAGTGTCGCAATTACCTTTCCTGCCGAAGGTTGGACCTTGGCCTTCTTTCGTGGTGGCGATGTGGTGTGCACCCATTCCATCAATGTTCTCTTTGTTTCAGGGGTGAAGTGGGGGGCCCACGTTTCATCCCCTATGATGATTCGCCACAAAAATGAATTGACCTCCACAGAATACCATTGCAAAAATGCCAGTGATGATTGTAAACGTCCCTTGTGAACATCAGTGAGCAGACGTGGGACCCATATTTGACACAGTTTATGAAATCTTAGGTGCTGATGAGCAATGGAGAACACACTGCCATACGAAATGTTCAGCATGCTGGCGATTTCCTGCAGTGTTGAGTGTCGATTCTTTCTAATGATCCCATCCACACGATCAACGTTTGCAACGGTACTGGACGTTGTGGGCCTGCCTTCGCAATATTCGTCCGTGCATCCGGCGTCAAATTGCTTACACCACTTTACAATACCTGGACAAGAAATTGCACACTCACCATATACGTCAGTGATTTCATGATGAATGCCCATGCAATTGAGCCGTTCAGCCCATAGAAATCTGATCGTTGCACGCTCAATTTGGAGTGAACATCCAGTTGATGCGCCATTGAGCCTAGCCTGCTGTGCACATACAACAGGACGGGATACCACACTAACCTTCCTATCGGACGTGTCAGCAGTTATTGCAGCTTGTTCCGCATTGGCCTGGGTCATGACACGCAGCATGCTGTTGCAAGTGATAAATGTCATTATTGATCCGTATTGAAGATACTATATGTAGGATGCTAAATAGTTTATTGTGTCTCCTATTCAATACATTAGAAATTTTAAACATTTAGGAATTTATCATTATTTCCATATGAGACATGTTTCGCCTTTCTTTGAGGGCATCATCAGTCATAGTACTACCTCAAGGCATAAATCAGGCACCTGGTTTGTAATTAAATTGTAAATACTAAGATATAAAATTGACATATTACAGTGGGAAAGTCAAGAGAAAAACAATGTTCAGTGATGATATAGATAACAAATATCTGCCGTTGGCTGTAAAATTATCAGTTGCGAAGGATAACAGCATCAAAATGTTAGGGTATGTTCTACAAAGGATGACTTAACATATTAACATGGAGCAGTTTAAGGGAAGTATAAGCGACTTGCACTAATAGGTAAGACCACAGCGTATTTGACTGTGTCCAGCAGCAGTGATCCATATCAAGTATTGTCGCTATATTATCAGAAATGTTGGTAACTGTTACGAAAATTTCATTAAGAAATAGTTTTCATTGAGAAAACAATGTTCATTAATAAATGGAGTTTAAAGGGGTTATATTACCTTATTTATAAACACAGTAGTTGGCACCAATGTGTAAAACCACAGGGTATTTTAGCAGTGTCCAGCAGTGGTGGTCTGAAGAATCATTGACACTACTCTATTAGAAAATCCCCAAACTGCTTCCATGTAAATATATATATATAAACTAGCTGATGTACCCCTGCTTTGCTACGGGATTCTCAGAAAGAATTGTCTTTGTGGTTTTCTTAACTGAAGTCAACTAAGGCCATTACAAAAACTTCAGTAGGAATGTAGGGATTAAAAGCAATGTCATCATATAAAATACTCGCTGAAATGAAAAACCGCACATTTTCTCACTTTTAACGAACAGTACTACGATGCCGATTTAACAGTCCAAAGTTCCAGTGCTGGAATAACCAGGTTGCAGACAGCCATGCCATTGTTCCGTTAAATATACACACTGCTCATTTCCAATCAGTGCCTCAGGGTAGGGAATGAATGGCTCAAATTCTATGATGAACCAGTTTATTACGTACCAGTAGTATCAGAAAATTTAAGAACCAGAGGAATGGCATGCTTAAGAAGAAAGTTATCTAGCTCCCCAGCTACTTCCCGCCAATATTCAGGCAGGCTGTTATACTCGGAACGACCGGGCGAGTTGGTCGTACGGTTAGGGGTGCACAGCTGTGAGTTTGCATTTTGGGAGGTAGTGGGTTCGAAAACCACTGTCGACAGCCCTGAAGATGGTTTTCCGTGGTCTCCCATTTTCACACCATAATTAACGCCAGGGACGCTTTCTTTCCACTTTAGCCCTTTCCTATCCCATCGCCGCCATAATACCTATCTGTGTCAGTTCAACGTAAAGCAAATTTTAAAAAAAACCTCAGTATACAGCAGTAATCCCATCTATCGCACATGACTGGCAACAGAAGACACAAAGCACATCACAACAAACAATGGTCAAAGTAATGTTATTGATGTTCAATGTTATGAGCTTTCCGTATTGCAGGCCTTCACATTTAGTTTTCTTTAGACTCTGTGATATTAAGGTGTCTTGCGAAATTATTTATAGCGTAGACTTGTAGTTTCTTATTCTCCGACTATACATAACGATGTTCATTAAATTCTGTTATCCATTTTCTCGTGACTTGGCGCTGATATGGACTTCGCAACAAAAATCCAAATTCGTGAATATCTCTGTTATCATAGCCGGTACGGTAAAAATGTATAAGACATAAATGATCGGAAATTTGATACTACATAACTTCAGTAATGTAGTATTTGTCGGTAAGACCACTATGACACAAATTTTTGAGAATTAAATTTTAGGCCTTCCCCTAAACTACCATTCCACTCAGCGTGAATAAAATTATTTATAGCCTAGATTGTAGCAACTTATTTCTCGAATTTGCATACCGATTTTTATTAAGATATCACCACTAATAACATAAAAATTTGAGAATTTATGTTTAGGCCTTCCCCTCAACTACCATTTCTTTCAGGGTGAATAAGATTATCTATGGTGTAGATTGTAGCGAATTATTACCCGACTTTGTATACCGATTTTGTTAAGATAGGACCACTAATAAAAATATTTGAGAATAACATTTTAGGCCTTCCCCTAAACTACCATTCTCTCAGCGTGAATAAGATTATTTATGGGCTAGATTGTAGCGGCTTATTCCCGGACACTACATATCGATTTTCATTAAATTCTCTTTAACCGTTTTCTCGTGATGCGTGTACATACATACAGACAGACAGAAATTACGGAAAATTAAAAAGTGCATTTCATTGCTACTATGGACACGTCCGATACAGAAATACCATCCTTTTTAAATTCTGAGCAATGTACAGACAAAACTCTTATTTTATATATATACAGACTATATAATTTCCTAAGATTTCCTAATAGAGTAGCATCAATGATTCTTCGGACCACCACTGCTGGACACTGCTAAAATACCCTGTGGTTTTACACATTGGTGCTGATTACTATGTTTATAAATAGGGTTATATAACCCCTTTAAGCTCCATTTATTAATGAACATTGTTTTCTCAATGAACACTGTTTCATAATGAAATTTTACTGTAGTAACAGTTACCAACATTTCTGATAATATAACGTCAATACTTCATATGGACCACTGCTGCTGGACACAGTCAAATAACCTGTGTCTCACCTATTAGTGCAAGTCGCTTATCCTTCCCTTAAACAGCCCCATGTTAATATGTTAAGTCATCCTTTGTAGAACATATCCTAACATTTTGACGCTGCTATCCTTCACAACTGATAATTTACAGCCAATGGCGGATATTTGTTATCTATATCATCATTGAACATCTGTTTTTTCTCTTAACTTTCCCACTGTAATATGTCAATTTCATATCTTAGTATTTACAATTTAATTACAAATCAGGTACCTGATTTATGCCTTGAGGTAGTACTATGACTGATGATGCCCTCAAAGAAGGGCAAAACATGTCTCATATGGAAATAATGATAAATTTCTAAATGTTTAAAATATCTAATGTATTGAATAGGTGACATAATAAACTATTTAGCATCCTACACACAGCATGCTCTCGCAGTGAGCTGGTGTAACTTACTTTTTGATTTGCCCTCGTACATATTCCATTACTTGGAGACAACTGAAAATGAAAAATGTTGACTAATTGTGGTTCTGTTATACTTGGGTTTCATTTTACATATTTGTACATATTCTTAGTAATATTATATGCTAGCAGACATACTATGAGAAAATGTAACATTTTGTACACATAGGGATATTAACTTTATTTAGCAAGGTTTATTTCATTTTCAGGGCATAAGGACAACAGGTAATTAGCTACAACAGTAAATTGTTTAAAATACTTTGCAATTTTTAGCACGTCTGGTGGAGATGATCGTTAAGGCATCAAGTCTATATAGTCTAACACTGTGGTTAGCCAGTTAGAGTCCCATTGGTTGAAAAATGTTTCACCATCGAATGTTGGCTGGGAGGAGAGGTGGCGGTGTACAATTTTTAATCACTAAATGGTGTGCCAAAAGTCTGGATTCAGTAATCCAAAGCTCTCTGCAGTGTTCATGCGGACTGAGGGCATATGACCTGTTGATGGTGATCAACAACAACATTAACAATCAACATTGATCCCCATTTGGAGCAGTCACCCAGGTAGTGAATTCCCTATCTGTTGTTTTCCTAGACTTTTGTTAAATGATTGCAAAGAATTTGGAAATTTATTGAACATCTCCCTTGGTAAATTATTCCAGTCCCTAATTCCTCTACCTATAAACAAATATTTGTCCCAATTCGTTCTCTTGAAATCCTCTTAACTCTAAATCCTCTAACTCTATTATACGTACCACTTAGTCAAGCAGCTCGTCTCCTTTTTTTTTTTTTTTTTTGCTAGGGGCTTTACGTCGCACCGACACAGATTGGTCTTATGGTGACGATGGGATAGGAAAGGCCTAGGAGTTGGAAGGAAGCGGCCGTGGCCTTAATTAAGGTACAGCCCCAGCATTTGCCTGGTGTGAAAATGGGAAACCACGGAAAACCATCTTCAGGGCTGCCGATAGTGGGATTCGAACCTACTATCTCCCGGATGCAAGCTCACAGCCGCGCGCCTCTACGCGCACGGCCAACTCGCCCGGTCTCGTCTCCTTTCTCCCAGGTCTTCCCAGCCGAAACTTTGCAACATTTTCGTAATGCTAATATGAAACAAAAGCTAAAGGTTTCCACCTATTCAATACTTTTTATTAAACACTTTAAAAAGTTAAATATATTTCATGAAACTAGTTTCGGTCTTGCTAGAGACCATCATCAGTCAAAACCAAGTTAAGGCAAGACATGAATTACAGATAAAATTTAAGAAGCAAGCGTGTGTTCAAAACCGACTTTCAACCTATTAGGTCGTATTACGTACATTTAGTACGTGTTGAGGGGATGTTAAGTACAGAACAAAAATGGTCAACTGGACACAAGTGGGATCTGAACTCACAACTGACGCGAATTTGGGAGGTTGTGGGTTCGGATCTCACTGGTGTCTGGTTGGCCATTTTTGATCTGTACTTAACATCTCTTCAACACATACTAAATGTACATAACACGACCTGATAGGTTGAAAGTCAGTTTCGATTACAATGCGGTCATGAAAATTCAATATTCAAGCGTGTTGTTGAAATTCATTTTATGTCAAGTAAAGATTTGGATGTTAAAACACTCATCACAATCACATGTCTTGTGCAAGTTCTCAGTTTTTTCCAATTTGAAGAATGCACTTTACAGAGGACTAGGTGAAACACTTAAAATACGAACACTTGAAGAATCTTCTAGAATTCAGTTCAGCAGAAACAAGTGTGAACAGATTAATGTTGATGGGAAAGTGTTGAGATTTTCATTTGTTTCCAATATGGATAAATGAAAAAGTTGAAAGAGCAAAAACAAAGAAATAGAAGAGAGCTGAGTTGTAGATGGGAGGTATAGTGTAGCCTAAGGTGGGGCCGAGGGATGTGGAAGGTAGGTGATTGCTGGAGGGAATTTGGAGAAAAATAAAGAAGGGTGTTTAGAGTACTTCATTTCTTTTTATTGAAAATAGAAATTAATAGATCAAATAAAGGGTTTGGTTGAATGTGGGATTAAAGAATTGATCCAGGTGGCTGAAATAATTTTCAACGATATTGAGCAGAAGCCCTTATTAACCATTTTAAAGATTTTTAGATCTTGATCAATATTCGTGAATTTATGGTTTGAGTCCATCATATGTTTTCCCATAGCTAAAAATCTATTATATTTACATTTTCTAAGTACTTCATGTCAAAGTTTCTACCTGTTTGACCGATATAGGTGGATTACATTTAAGCATATAAACACCTGATATATAGAATTTATTATTAATATTTATTGAGTTTGTGTTGTTTAGGATTGATGCATTACTATTGTCTGTTTTTAAAGATGTTTTTATATAATGTTTTTTGAAAATGTTAGAACTCTGGTATATTTGTGGATTATTAAAAGTGCAAGTGGAAAATAAGGTTTTGTTAGTTTCTTCTTCTTTAGTGAGGGTAGTGGAAAGTCGATGTCCAACTTTATTTGTTATTTCTTCAATGAAATGTTTATTTTATCCATTGGCTTTGGCTATGTTTCTGATGGCATGTAATTCATGTATGAGATCTTTTTTTAACATTGTGATATTGAATGCACAATGAACCATGCTGTAGTATGCAGCATGTTTGTGGACTTGTGGATGTAAAGAGTCTTGATGAATGGTGTTTATGGTTTGTATAGGTTTTCTGTAAATTTTGTAGCTAAGGGAATTATGGTGTCTTGAGATTGTTAAGTCTAAAAAATTGATTTTATGTTCAGTTTCTGATTCTAGAGTGAATTTGATCTATGGATCAAGTGTGTTAAAGTTTGGTGGTGGTAACATCGACTGAGTTGTCATCCATTATGTCTATAGTATCATCTATGTATTTGACCCAAACGTGAGTGTTATTGAAAATATTACTGTTAAAAATTCTGGTATATTGTAAATTATCAAGGTAGATTTCAGTTAAGATTCCTGAGGCTGGTGACCCCATCGCCAGACCATTTTGTTGGTATAAGGTGTAATTAAAATTAAAATAATTGTTATTTAAAACAAATTTAAAAAAAGTAAATTCAAGAATATCAAGTTTACTAAATTTACTGCATTTTGTCAGATTCTGTTGTATAATGGAACAAACTTCAGATATGGGGATGCTGGGATATATGTTAATGATATTGAATGAATTGATGGAGTGGTTAGATTTAATTTTAATAAGGTTGATTTTGACAACTAGTTCTTTAGTGTTTCTAATGCATTCGTTGGCTGGAAAATGGTAATTTCTTTTTAAGAATTTCTGAATGAACTGCAGTGTTTTATATAAAGGACTGGGTCTGCAATTGACTATCGATCTTATGAGGATGCTGGCTTTATGGATTTTTGGAAGTTCTCTGGCCATGGGTAGGCCAGGAATCATGTTGATGAGAGAAATACATTTATGTTCTATTAATTACAAGATTAATTTTTTTAGTATTTGTTCGAGTTGACGGAGTTTGGCGGTGGGATCTTTCTTAATTTTCCAATGCTAGAAAAGAATTGTTCTGTTTTTCTTATATATTCATAAATAACCGTTGCTGAAGTTGTCAGACCAAGCAACCTACTATAGTCAACGAATTTATCTCAATAATTTTACTATAATGAGAGGTCATTCAAAAGGCACATGAAAATGTAACTTCCTATGTTTGGATAGAAAATGAATTTCCTAAAGGTGCTAATGAAATTGCATCATGCTTGTATGACACTCTGAGTAAAATGGATCTCAGTCAGTACAGAGTGGTTTGTCTTGTTAGTGAGGACATAATAAGAATTCCATTCATATTGCAATGGTCGGTCATTTTCTATCAAAAGCTCCAGTGAATATTTCTAAGATTACAGCTTATCTTCGCGGTCACTGATCACAGCTTCCTGCCACCTGATTAGTGTTTTTGGTTTAATTGAAAAAGACATTAAGAAGTTAGAGTTGATTTCTGATCCTCAATAGTATATTGATTTAATTTAGAAACACTCTAACGTGCTCAAGCTAGAAAGTAGTGGTTGTGCATTTTATGATTGCAAAGCATCGAAAGAGTCAATCATGAAGCCTGTAGGGAAATGGAACTTCAGTATGATTATGCCATCCATTCAGTCGAATCTGACCATCGGCAATTCTATGAATTAGCTCTCTCCAAGTTGTCCTATTTCACACTGCCTCCTTTAATTGTTCCAGGATGAGGGTTGTCCTCTGGTGACCTTGTCTTCTTGTACTGCTGATCATTCCTAGCATGATTGTTTTTTCCAATGCATCTGATTGCATAACGTGGCCAAAGTAAGCTAGTCTCAGCTTCATAATCTTACCAACCAATGACATACGGGGCTTGATGGACTCTAAAACTGCCTTATTGGTGATTTTTGCAGTCCATGGTATTTTTAAGATTCTTCGTCAACACCAGAGCTCAAAAGCGTTGATCTTCCTTTTGTATGCCTGTTTCAACATACATCTCTCACATCCATACATGTACTGTGGGAATATAATCGCATTGACTAATCTGTACTTGGTAGCCAAACTGATACCTCTGGTCTTCCAGATCGGGGACATAGTCATCATAGCGATACGTCCAAGCAAAATCCGTCTTCTGATATCAGGACGGCAGTCTCCACTTTGACTGATTTTGGCTCCTAAGAAGATATAATCCCGCACACTCTCTATCTCTTCCCCATTTAGCTTTAGACAAACTGTACCATGGGGGCTGATGACCTTCAATGTTAGGTCCCTTAAAACAACAATCATCATCATCATCATCAACTGTACCACGCTCATCTGTAGTCATAACTTTGATCTTTTTAATATTGAGATAGAGGTCCATTTTTTCACTTTCACCATTGAGGCAGGAAATTAAAAGCTTTAGATCTTCTTCTGTTTCTGCCAGCTAGGTTGTATCATTAGCATATCTCAAATTGTTCATAGTTCTTCCTCCAACCTTCACACCAGTGTTGAGTTCCTTTAAATTTAACTTCCGCATAATTATTTCTGCATTCAGATTGAAAAGGAGTGGTGAAAGAATGCAGCCTTGACGGGCACATTTTTAAATTTTAAACCATTCATTGTCACCATATGGTGTGCGAACTGCTGCCTCTTGTATTAACTGAGTCAGATGTAAGGGTACCCCCAATTCCAGCATGGCTTCCCATAGTCTGTCATGCTCGACACAGTCAAAGGCTTTTCTGCAGTCAATAAAACACATGTAGACTGTTTTCTGGTATTCACGTGCTTTCTCCATGATCCACCGCAGATTAGCAGTATGATCGTGAGTGCCACAGACTCAACAGAAACCAGCTTGAAAATCAGGTAACTGAGCTTCAAGGATGGGTGCGAGACGTTTCTGTATGATTTTTAGAAGAACTTGGCTAGCATGTGGGAATCAAAGCTGCAGTACGATAATTAGAGCAGTCACTGACATCTCCTTTCTTAGGCAATGGGATATTGATCTTTTCCATCCCCTTGGCCAGATGGTAGTTTGCCATATCTTCTGGCACAAAGCAGTGATAGCTGCCAAAGGGACAGGCTTTAGCAGTTCAGCTGGGATACAATCGAAACCTGGAGCTTTATTAACTGGTAACTGTTTCAGTGCCCATTTCACTTCTTCCTGCAAGATATTTGGTTTTAATTCATATGGTTCAACACTACATTGTGGAACAGCTTTAAAACTGTGGGAATATACAGTAGCTGTTCAGTATACTCACACCATTGTTCTTAATACTTTGTTGTGCAGTCAAGATCTTCCCATCCTTGCACCTTATTGCTCCTTTACGAGCACTAAAAGGAGTTCAAACTTTCTTTACCTGCATGAAAAGGTTTCTGGCTGTAACCCTTCTTGGAGTCCTCTTCTATTTGGTGGCACTGCTGACTCCAGTGTATTTCCTTGTCTTTCCTTGCAGCTTGTTGAAAATCCACATTCAGCTGTCTAACGAGATCTCTATTACCATTAGCCTTGGCTGATCTCCTTTGATCTGCAATCTGTATGGTATGTGCAGAGAGCCATTTGTGACGCTTTTCTGGTTTCTTGCACCGAACGTGTTCTTGTGATGCTGAAGTAATGATGGACTCTCTTTCTTGCCATAGCTCATCTGTTCTTAAGCTCAATGGAGTATGAAGTTTGGACCTTAGAGATATCATACTTTTTTGGAGGAACAAGCTTCTGAATTTTGCAAAATTTAACTTTAATTTTTGTGTAAGTAGTTGATGATCTGAGCCACAGTCTGCACCAGGAAAGGTTTTCGCAGAATGAATGGAGCTACTCCAGCATTGACTACATAAAATGTAATCAATCTGGTTGCAATATACACCATCAGGGGATGTCCAGGCATACAGCCGATGTTTAGGTTGTTTGAACCAGGTGTTCAGGATTCTGAACTGATTTTCCATGCAGAACTGGAACAGTCGGTCACCAGCATCATTACGCTCCCCTAGACCAAAGCAATTTTCTTGTTCAAATGAAAGCTACACCATTCTGCTTTCTGTTATCATTTCCAGAATAATAAACTGTAAAGTCATCCAACTTGAAGAAGCCATTTCCTGTCCGATGCAGCTCGCTAATACCAAGCAGATCAATGTTTAATCTGATAATTTAATTCTTAACTATGTCAAGTTCCCCTTTACTTTTTCCTTGAACATTCCATGTTGCGATATGATGGGTTGTCATACAGTGCAGATCCTTCCTTTCATCAGGGACAACATCGGCAAGTGGGTCTCCGGAAGGATTTACCCCATTCACGTCATTCAAACCGCGATTACTTGTAAGTGAAGTATATAGGAAAAATTTTAAATTTTACTTCTACCTATTCAATACAATACAATACAAGATATTGACATCCAACTTAAAACATTTTTCAGAAGTGAGACATGTTTCGCCTCATATTTTGAGGCATCTTCAGTCACTAATCAAAACCTTATTCTGTCAGATAACATTTCAAACATTCTATAGCTATTATACAAATGTTCATGAAACAACTAAAATTCAATTGTAATGATAAAAACATGTGCTGTTCACTTGATGAAAAAGACGTCATAGGACGGTACAGTGGTACAGAAGATGGCTTGAAGCCTTAGTCAATATTAAATTTTAAATATATAGTGGAAAGCATATAAAATCATTTCATTAAAAATATACAATGCATTCAAATGATATTAAAATAGTAGGTTCTTAAGTGGTACATTCAAAAATGGAGGTGTCTTACAGTTATGAGTGGCAGCTGATGGTTTAAAGCCGTAGTCAGAGTTTGATGCATAAGTAGAACAACACATAAATATGAGGTAAAAGAATATGAAAAGGATTACATTAATAAATATAAAAGATAAGGAAAAACATTCCAAAATGCTGGGCAAAAGTTGAAGACGCCAGCATATATTTGCCCGTAATGTTTGAAGGTCAAACAGTTCAAAGGTTGTTTATAGTTCAAAGGTTGTTTCTAGAATAATTCAGCGAGATTGTGTAGACATAAAGTTTAAAGTTGGCTTGAATTTATTTCGAGTCATCGGAGTAAGTTTGTAGGGAATGATGATAAGCAGTTATTCTCTACGTTGGTAAAATTTGACTTGAGGTTGAATGGCTGTTGTTTTCATAACTGATTGACGATATATTTTCAAAGTGTTGAAATTGGAAATTTTATCTTATTGACGAATGGTTTGATGTGGCTGTTGAAATAAAGTTGTAGATTGGTTGGTTCTGAAATGAAGAAAGGAAAAACTGTATTAATTTTGATGAGAATGGAAGAAAAAAACTTGGGAAGGTTTTTTAAAAGTGTTGATGAAGAGAGGATGTTGGTGCTTACGTATGGCGTTGTTGGCCTGTTTGACTTCTTGTGTGAATCGTTGTTAGGATACTAGTGGTCGCTAATATTTTTACTCCTTGTGTTGTACGCATGTCATCTGTGCGGAGGGGAATGGTTTGGAGGGGGCGGGGCTATAGGTTTGTGATTGGCGCACGGAAGGGAGTTGTGTAAGGTGGGGAAGTGGAGGGGTGTGAAGCATTTTTGAGCTTGAGATTGGCTCGTGGGGGTGAGTTACGTAAATTGGGAGGGGAAAGGGGGTGTGATGTGTTTGGTGACGTGGAAGGAGTGTTTATTGATACTGTATTGAACATATTGAAGAAATTTTTGTCTTGAAAGTTTACTTTATCAAACAATGCCACCAATTGGTCATATAAAGGACTTCTATTGTCTATTGGATCATTTAAATTTTTATTAGGATTGAATTTTTGATCCAAAAATATATATAAATTCTCGAATTCAGTCATGAGTCTACCTTTTTTTTAATCTTTTTAAAATTTGAAGGTCCTGTTCAATTGTGGTAAAATTGTGCCCAGTTTCTTTCATGTGATTGCTCATTGCTGAGTGTTTATTATGTTTCTGAGCATTGAAATGTTCTGAGTACCTAGTTATGAAGCTTCTTCCTGTTTGTCTGACGTATCAACTGAGGTATTCATTACATTTTAATCTATAGATACCGGAGCCTGAATATTTATTATTTTCGGAATTTATTGTATTGTGGTTGAAGAACATTTTTTGGTTTGAATTTTGAGTTTTGAAAGCTATTTTGATCTCTTGATTTTTTAAAGTATTGGTTATTTGATGTATGATTGGGTTGGTGTATGTAAAGGTTGCGTACTTTGATTTTTAATTTTTTATTGGGGAGAGGTTTGTGTAAAAGGACGACTGTTTGTGTGATTGTGGATGTAGGGAATTTTGTTTAATAGTTGTAGGTGTGAATGTGGGCTTTCTGTAAATTCGGAAATCAAACTTATTGAAAATTCTTGTTATTGTGATGTCAAGAAAATTAATGGAGTTGTGGTTCTCATCCTCTTTAGTGAATTTGATGTTGTTATCTAGATCATTTAAATAAGTTAATATGTTCTCACTATTGTTGAGATTTTTGTCAATTATTACTAGCGTGTAATCGACATAGCGTAGCCATAGATTTAATCCACTGATGTTATTTATTATTTTGCTGTTTTCGAGGTTATCCATATAAATTTCAGCAAGGATTCCTGACAAAGAGTCTCCCATGGCCAGGCCTTCTTGTTTGTATATTTTATCGTTGAAAGTGAAATAGTTGTTTTGTAAGACAAAGTTTAGAACTTTTAAAAGTTCTTCTAATTCTATTTTGCTTAAACTGCTATGTTTGGAAAGATTGTTTTTTACTATTTCTATAGTTTTTTTTAGCGGGAATGTTTGAATACATGTTAGTGACGTCGAAAGAGCACATTATGTGATTAGGTTTTAAGTTGAATTTTTTAAGGATTTCACATAATTCTATTGAATTTTTAGGGTGTTTGTTATGAAATTTAAAATGTTTATTGAGAAATTTTTGGAGGAATTGTGAAGTTTTATATGTCGGGCTATTTTGGCTGTTTATGATCGGTCGAATGGGAACGTCCCTTTTATGTACCTTGGGTAATGATCTGACGGTGGGTAATTTGGGGTTCATATTAATGAGACTTCGGTATTCATGATTAAATAAAAATGGAGAATCTTTTAAGAGTGTTTTTAGGTTACGTTGAGTTTTTGTAGTGGGATCCTTTGGGATTATTGTGTAAGTTTCATTAGAGAAGAACTCCTCTGTTTTACAGATGTAATCTTGTTTTTTCATTAAGACTATAGTATTGTCTTTGTCAGTTTTAGTTACTAGGATGTTATTAGTGTCAACTTTTTTTCTTAGTTCTAGGATCTGTTTTTGTGAGGTAGAGTTTTGTTAGAAATTTCTTTTACAAGAGCAGGCAATTTCTTTTTAATTTCATATTTTACATCATTCTGTTTGTCTGTTGGAATTTGTTTATTTATGTTAGCTTCAACCTCGGCTATTGTGGTGATTATATCTTCTGCTTTATGTGGGTTGGGCCAATTATGTTTTAGGCCTTGGTTAAATAATTGTGTTTCTTTGTCTGAAAAAGTGATGTCAGATAGATTGATTGTAGTAGGAACATTGTTCCAAGGGGAGGGGGATATTTTTATACTACTGTTCCGATTTAGCGATTTTGCTTTTTATTTTTTTAAATATGCTAATTTGCGATTTAAAGTTTCTTGCTTTTTGCTCAATGTAATCTGTATTTTATATGAAATGTGTTGTTGATAAGAGTTCCATTCTAGAGGTGATAACGATTACACGATAATCAAATGTTCGCGATAAAGTTGTGTATTCAAAAAAGATTTCTTTTTATGTAATAGTTTTATTTCATTTTTGAGCCAAATGTTGTTGATTTTATTTTGAATGTCTATAGATTTATGTTTCGGAATGTTTTTCCTTTGAGTTGACTTTAAAAACTTCGGCACTAAATTGGATCTTGCACATTCTTTTAGGAATTGAATATCCTTTGAGATCTTGCTAATTTTAGTTTTAAGGTTTTGATACTTGTTTTTATTAGCCTGGTTGGCTTTATTATTACAAGTGATGAAAATCATCTTTCTGTCCGTATTGATAATTTCGCTAAGTATACAGAAAAAATTTAAAATTTTACTTCTACCGATTCAATACAATACACGGTATTGACATCCAACTGAAAACATTTTTCAGAAGTGAGACATGTTTCGTCTCATATTTTGAGGCATCTTCAGTCACTAATCAAAACCTTATTCTGTCAGATAGCATTTCAAACACTCTATAGCTATTATACAAATGTTCATGAAACAACTAAAATTCAATTGTAATGATAAAAACATGTGTTGTTCACTTGATGAAAAAGACGTCATAGGATGGTACAGAAGATGGCTTGAAGCCTTAGTCCTCAGTAAGTTTGTAGAGAATGATGATAAGCAATTATTCTCTACGTTGGTAAAATTACTCCGATGACTCAAAATAAATTCAAGCCAACTTTAAACTTTATGTCTACACAATCTCGCTGAAGTATTCTAGAAACAACCTTTGAACTGTTTGACCTTCAAACATTACGGGCAAATATACACTGGCGTGTTCAACTTTTGCCCAGCATTTTGGAATGTTTTTCCCTATCTTTTATATTTATTAATGTAATCCTTTTCATATTCTTTTACCTCATATTTATGTGTTATTCTACTTATACATCAAACTCTGACTACGGCTTTAAACCATCAGCTGCCACTCATAATTGTAAGACACCTCCATTTTTGAATGTACCACTTAAGAACCTACTATTTTAATATCATTTGAATGCATTGTATATTTTTAATGAAATGATTTTATATGCTTTCCACTATATATTTAAAATTTAATATTGACTAAGGACCTAGTTAGGTTCCGTTGAAGAGTGAAGTTTTCCGCAATTAATCATTCAATTCCCCCAAAACCAAGAAATAATCCGTGATAATGCTCAAAACTTATCATAAATATATATTATTAGCTCTTATACAACCTTATGACTACGTAATTTAACTTGCTCTCAGAAAGAAAACGCATAAATAGTCCTATATCTAATTTATTAGCGTGCTAATACCGTATTAAAAAAATATAAATCATATTCTGGGCAATAGTGAAAATAAAATGTAGTTATGTTACATTATTATCCTTGAATTCATAAATCATCATCATAAACATAATTGAAATTTGGTAAATTATAATCTTTCAATTCAGTATTTGTCATTATCATCCTGTTGTATGACCACAGTTCATCATTTCAAAATATATCACAGGGCAAGAGAGGGTTGAATCTTTATTTTTAGGAGGGAGTGGTGTTTCTTCATGTTTGGTTTGTTTGGATTTTCGTAGTGACTTGTTCGTGACATGAGATAAACAATAAGTTTCCCAAGTATGGTTTTAAAATATCAATACACCTTAAATAATTCTATCTAGATTAATACCAGGTATATCATTATCATATTCTTTCATGTGTGCCAGAAAAAATCAAATATTTTCACTAGTAAGTGCCATAACTAAAATAACCAATCAGTTCAAACTACGAAAGTTGTGCTAAACATTTACATATTTACGTGCTATTGCAATTAAAATCAACTCTCATATCATATATCGCAGTGCCAGTATTAGGTTATATTCTGATTTACCAATCCACATTCACATTATGAGACGTCTGTCCTGTTGGGCGAAGTTCCTTCATATTCCTATATTTACTCTATAACGCATGCAAGATTCAAATAACCTAGCATAATCTTTGATGTGAATACCACCAATCGACCATTTAATACTTGGACTGTATCTTATATTCATTTGGACATGACCTAACTCCATAGCTTGCAGTATTATCTACCATACCATAACCGTAACTAACACAGAATTCCGTAATAACATCGTCCAACCATTGCTAATACAAGGAACAACTAATATTTCCTAACACTATTATCATTACATAATTCTCATATACCTCTTCTTTCCGATACATCCGCATATAAAAAATATTCTCATCTAATTTCTTCTTAACAACCTCTTTGTTACGGTTAAAACCGTCCATTCACTTCAATATCTATTCATTAACGGCAAACTCCTAATATTCAATCAATTCCTTCTAATATCATAATTGTATTGGCCATGTCTGCCGATCTAGTCTTTGTAATATCTAGGTTTCATTCTATACTTCACAGACTTGCTTCTTAACCTCATCTGGTTCGACACTAATTGATCTTTCCAAGTAGATTGGCTCTTAAACATTGATATACACATTCCGTTTCTGTTTACAATAACCTAAAATCATCTTACGACCACGGCATTACTATTACTCAAATTGGCACATGTTTGCGGTTACTTTCTTAACCCCACGCACAAGTATTCACTTATTGGCATATTTAATTTATCTATAGGCACTTCTGCACTCATATTAATATATTCCATCGTTTGAAAATAATTTTAAAATGAAAACCTTGAAACTTATTACTTATCTCGTGTCAGCTGGTCATCTCCTGGCTTCTTCTTCAACTACGACATCTCTGAGTAATCAGCCATGGGCCTGGATTACGTCACAGCCGGGCAGTCTGGCTTGAGCTATAGCATCTTGAGCAGTCTCCTACCATCAGTTTAAGCGAGCTCCATCATGACTCCAGCGTCCATGCAATGAAAAGACAGCATAAATCTGGCAGAATACATATCAATTTCTTGCATTCTAAGCTTTCCGATACATATAATTACGTATTTGTATTCCTTATTACTGAAGAAACAGTGTTCTAAGATTATATATTTCCAATTAGGCCTGCTTCTTGTCAAATATATCGCCAAATGAATACTGATTAGAGCTTCTGGCTGTTATTTCTGCAGTTTTTGACAGTCTATTGCCACTTATTGTACTACTACTGGCCCTTTTCTCGTCAAAGTGTCACTGATCTGTGGCCTTTCTTTACTTCGGTATTTGGAAACGAAGTATGTGCGTATTCCTTTTGTTTTTTAATTATTTTACAGATGTAAATAGCTGAATCCCTCGTTTGAACGTGTATTTTACTACAGCTTTCTCTGACGCGTTGATTATTCTTCCTAGTTCGCAGTGAAAATTGCTATCCTTTCTTAGTGCGTTTTTTTCTGCTTTCAAAGTAGTTAAGAATCGAATGATTTCAATTATTTTTTACGGACCATAGTTGTTCTATCTAAGAAACTCTTTTCTTTCTCGCCGGTCAATATAAGTCTCCGCCTTCTAATTACGATCGACTTGCCATATGAATACATTCCGTATACATTTACGCCGCCTGAAGCTGCTCCGCGCCATTTTTATTCGCTACTTCTCCATGTCAACGACCATCTCAACTGTAACGTAATGGTACGGCAGGAAAGGGAAATTTAGAGTACAGGATAGGAAATGACAAGTGGAACAGGGTCGTGGGAAGGAGAAAAGGGAGGAGGAAGTAGCTTCTGCAGCTATCAAGAAAGATAGGGCTGACCAGGAGGGGATTGGATCATACAAGGTGGGTAGGGTTAAGGCTCTGGTCATGGGGGATTCCATCATGGAGGAAAGGGAACCAGGGTAGAGTGTTATCCAGGAATTATGTTGAGGCACATGTTGAGGAAAGTAGAAGAGAAGGAGGAGGAGAAGGAGAAAGTGGTGGTGTTTCAGGTTGGTACCAACAACGTAAGGCAAGCTGGTATAAGTACCAACATAGTTAGGGATGTGTGGGATCTGGTAAATGCAGCACGAATGAAATTTAAGAAAGCGGAGATTGTTATCAGTGGAATACTGTGTAGGAGGGATACTGACTGGAGGGTGATTGGGGATTTAAATGAGACTATGGAGTGGGTATGTGGGAAATTGGGAGTAACATTTCTAGATCGTAATGGGTGGGTAAGAGATAGGGATCTTTGCTCAGGTGGCCTTCACTTAAACCGCAGTGGTACGTATAAGTTAGCAGATTTGTTTGGAAGGGTAATAGGGAGGTACATTTGGGGAAATGGGGTGGTCTAGGGAGCAGTGATAAGGGTACAGAGATCTGGAAGTCAAGTAGGGATGACATTAAAATGTTAGTGTTGAACTGTAGAAGTATTGTAAAGAAACAAATGGAATTAAGTAATTTAATAGATATGTACTTACCAGATATTGTGATAGGAGTTGAATCATGGCTGAGAAATGATATAATGGATGCAGAAATTTTCTCACAGAACTGGAGTGTGTATCGTAGAGATAGGAGGGAGGGGAACTATTTGTTATGGTGAAAGAAGAATTTTTAAGCTACGAAAAAGTTAAAGATGACAAACGTAAAATTCTAGGTGTAAGACTCATTTCTAAAGATAATAGGCAACTTGATATCTTTGGAGTGTACAGACCGGGAAAGGGTAGTGCTGACACGGATTCAGAATTATTTGATAAGATAATCAGTTATGTGGGAAATGACATGGAAAGTAATGTGATTGTAGCGGGAGATCTGAATTTACCAGACGTCAATTGGGAAGGAAACGCGAACGATAGGAAGCATGACCAACACATGACAAATAAGCTAATATGGAAAGGACAGCTGATTCAGAAAGTGATGGAACCAACTAGGGGGGAAAATATCCTGGACGTGGTGCTGGTAAAATCAGATGAGCTCTATAGAGAAAGCGAAGTAATAGATGGTATTAGTGATCATGAAGCTGTTTTTGTCATAGTTAAAAATAAATGTGATAGAAAGGAAGGTCTTAAAAGTAGGACTGTTAGGCAGTACCATTTGGCTGATAAAGCAGGCATGAGGCAGTTTTTAAAAACTAACTATAATTGGTGGAAAACAGTAAATAACAATGTAAACAGTCTGGGATGGGTTTAAAGCAATTGCTGAGGAATGTGAAAACAGGTTTGTACCTTTAAATGTGGTAAGGAATGGTAAAGACCCACCTTATTATGATAGAGAAATAAAGAGACTAAGAAGGGGGTGTAAATTGAAAAGAAATAGAGTTAGAAATGGCTGTAGAAGTAAGGAGAAATTGAAGGAACCTACTAGGAAATTGAATCTAGCAAAGAAGGCAGCTAAGGATAACATGATGGCAGGCATAATTGGCAGTCATACAAATTTTAGTGAAAAATGAAAGGGTATGTATAGGTACTTTAAGGCAGAAACAGGTTCCAAGAAGGACATTGCAGGAATAATTACTGAACAAGGGGAGTGTGTATGTGAGGATCTTCAGAAGGCAGAAGTATTCAGTCAACAGTATGTAAAGATTGTTGGTTTGTTGGTTACAAGGATAATGTCCAGATAGAGGAGGAGACTAATGCTAAAGAAATATTAAAATTTTCATAATTATGATAACAATGACATTTACAATAAGATACAAAAGTTGAAAACTAGAAAAGTGGCTGGAATCGACACGATTTCTGGGGATATACTAAAGACAGTGGGTTGAGATACAGTACCATATCTGAAGTACTTATTTGATTATTGTTTGGTTGAAGGAACTATACCAAATGAATGGAGAGTTGCTATAGTAGCCCCTGTGTATAAAGGAAAGGGTAATAGATATGAAGCTGAAAATGACAGGCCAGTAAGTTTGACATGCATTGCATCTAAGCGTTGGGAAGGCAGTCTTTTTGATTATATTAGACATGTTTGCAAAATTATAACTGGTTCGATAGAAGGCAGTTTGATTTTAGGAAAGGTTATTCCGCTAAGCTCAACTTGTAGGATTCCAGCAAGATATAGCAGATATCTTGGATTCAGAAGGTCAGATGGACTGTATCGCGATTGACATCCAAGGCTTTTGATTGGGTAGATCATGGGAGACTACTGATAAAAATGAGGGCTATTGGACTAGACAAAAGAATGGTTGAATGGATGGCTAAATTTTTAGAAAACAGAACCCAGTGAATTAGAACAGGGGAGGCAGTATCTGATCCTGTAATTATTAAGAGTGGGGGCACATAGTGCAGTATTATTGGACCCTTATGTTTTCTCATGTATATAAATGATACAAGTAAGGAAGTGGAATCATAGATAAGGCTTTATATTGTATAGACTAGGGCATTTTACTGTATAGAGTAATAAATGTTACAGGATTGTAAGTGATTGCAAAAAAACCTCAACAATGTTTTGAGATGGACAGCAGACAATAAATTGTATCATTGTAAATGGAATGAAAAGTTAGGTTGTTTTACCGAGAGGAGAGGTCCTCTCAGTTTTAATTACTGTGTTGATGGGGTAATAGTACCTCATGGGGATCACTGTAACTATTTAGGTGTTAATTTAAGAAAAGATCTTCATTGGGGATAATCACCATTAACGAGATTGTAAATAAAGGTTACAGATCCTCTTCGTGTGGTTGGGAGTGAAGGTATTTAGGAGTCGTAGTAAAGATATAAAGGGAAAAGCATGTAATTCTTTGGTAACACCACAGTTAGAGTATGGTTGTAGTGTGTCGGAACCACACCAGGATTACTTGGTATGTGAACTTGAAACAATCCAAAGGAAAGCAGCACTGTTTGTTCCGAGTGATTTCTGACAAAAGAATAGTGTTATTAGTGGGAAGAGTTGGGAGTAAGGAGATGAGGTGCTCTACCAAGCGGTATGTTCCAAACTGTCCATGGAGAGATGGCGTAGAATGACAGTAGACAAATAAGCTTGAGTGGAACTTTGAAATGAAATGAAATGAAATGAAATGAAATGGTGTATGGCTTTTAGTGCCGGGAGTGTCCGAGGACACGTTTGGCTTACCATATTCAGGTCTTTTTTGATTCTATGCCCATAGGCAACCTGTGCGTCATGATGATGGAGACAACTCATACACCCAGCCTCCATGCCAGCGGAATTAGCCAATTATGGTTAAAATTCTTAGCCCTGCCGGGAATCAAACCCAGGCCCCCTGTGACCAAAGGCCAGCATGCTAACCGTTTAGCCATGGATTCAGTTGATGGGGTGATAGTACCTCATGGGGATCACTGTAAATACTTTGGTGTCAATATAAGGAAAGATCTTCATTGGGGTAATCGCATTATTGAAAGGTAGGAAAGATCGTAATATGAAGATAAAACTGGAATTCAAGAGGACAGATTGGGGAAAATATTCATTTATAGGAATTAGGGATTAGAGTAATTTATCAAATGATATGTTTGATATATTCTGAGTTCTTTGAAATCAATTAAGAAAAAACTAGGTAAACAATCGATAGGGAATCTGCCACCTGGGCAACAGCAGTAAACGCAGATTGATTGATTGATTGATTGATTGATTGATTTAAATTAGCAACCCTTCCCAAGTAGCAGAAATATTTAATGTGTTCTTAATTTTTGTGGGTTAGAACATGTAAGTAGAGTTAGGAAGTAGCTTGTAGAGAAAGCTTCTAAAACGGTATTTACTTTTGTTTCCACTCCAACTAAATTAAATTGTTTGGCTGGGAGATTTGCCGTTTATGATTGTGTATAGTATGCCAGGGATCTTTCTTTTCTTCGAATTGAGCCTCTATGGACTGCGTGTTAACAACCAATCTCATTTTCAGTGTCTATGTCTTGTTTGTCTGCTGGCTTTGACATCCTGCCAGTATCTCGAGCTCGTCGATCAGCGCTTTCTTCTGCTCCTCTAGTAATGGGCTTCTCCGTCTTCTGGGTTTTGTCTCCATCATAAAAAACCTGATAGCTTTTCACAATCCTTCTGAAACTAACCCTCATTAATTTCATCCTCCGTAATGCCCACCTCTTTCAGATCTTTCTCATACTCTTGGAACCATCTCAACTTAGTTGCCTTTGGTTTTAGAAAAATCTTTCTAATTGCGGTTGTTATCGGTCCCATTTTGCTGTATACTTCTTTATTGGATTTCAGTCAAGCCTGCCTGTCAACCCATCTGTTCCCTAAGATCTTCTGTATATCCTGCGTTCTCTTTTAAGTAGTCGATTGACTAGTCCTTTACAATTCATGCACAGGGTCTCCGAAGGGATCTATTATTTTTCTTATTTTCATCAAGTTAGACAAATTGAATTCCTAATTTTACCAGACATTCCAAAAGAGGAAATGTAAACTTATGAAATTACAAAACAAAATAAAGGTAACATGATTCTTGGGGAAAAAGAAATTTAACCTATGGTAGCCTATGTACAGCCCATTAAAGATGACACATGCCCAGTCAGATGGCCTGCAGATTTTGGAATCTCATTTGGCCTGCACAACATACTTAGCTGTATTGCTTGGCTTTTGTGACCAGGCAGTATTACAGTATACTAGCCAGCATCTTGGCACCTGATGAGCCTACTGCCACACTGAGCTGGAATGATGGATTTCAAAGAACCTGTACAGTATCAGTTTTTAAAACACATCGCTTGTGTTATGAAGAAAACCATTGCTTAGTAAACCTAGGCTTAACTTTGTAATTTATATAATATCTACATAAAGTGCAATAAAGTTATTGTAATACAATACTATTCATAGTAATTCATTGCTGTTTGGTCACTAAGAACACTTAGAATAATATCTGTCTTCAAAAACTCCTAAATAATGCAAGGGCCTTCCAGACAGTAAGTTCTATTTGATAATTAAAAACACAAAATATAGTGGAACACTAAGCTTTTTTTTTTTTTTTTTTTTTTTTTTGCTAGTGGCTTTACGTCGCACCGACACAGATAGGTCTTATGGCGACGAAAACACTAAGCTTTATTTTACACTGAAGTATATTTCATGGACGATGTTACAGCATAGTCACCTTCCCTGTTCAAACACTTATAATGTGACATCGTATTTTGGATCCCTGTATTGTTGAATGATGTCACCTGTGTTGATAACCAAGTGGAAATAGTGTGTTCGATCGCATCATCACAACCGAAGCTCTGATCACCAAGGGTAAGATTTGAGGTGCAAAATGAGATGAAAATCAGATGAGGTGAACAGCATGTTTCCATCCTAATGCCATCAGGAGTTGTTGCGTTACTGCTGCTGTATGGGGTTGAGTATTGCCATGGATGAACAGAACATCTTGTCTGTTCAAAAAACTGTGCACAAGATTTCCATTCAGTCAGCCTCAGTTTGGCTATGATCCTTTGTTTCAATAAAGTATTTTTGCATTTCATGGACTGCTATTTTGTTTAAGGAGGTCATGTGCAACACACAAGTTTCATCCCATCAGGATACGACTCAAAAAATCATCATCCTTCTTGCTGTACTGTGTCAAAGACTGTATTGCACTGCTGTGTTCCATAAGCAAATGTGGTACCCAGCAATCATACAATTTGTAGAACTTCATATTCTCAGACACAGTTTCATGAACTAGTGACTACCGGGCGAGTTGGCCGTGCGGTTAGGGGCGCGTGGCTGTGATCTTGCATCCGGGAGATAGTGGATTCGAATCCCACTGTCAGCAGCCCTGAAGATGGTTTTCTGTGGTTTCCCATTTTCAAACCAGGCAAACACTGGAGCTAACCCTTAATTAAGGGCACAGCTGTTTCCTTACAACTCGTAAGCCTATCCCATTGTCGCCATAAGACCTGTCTGTGTCGGTGCGCCATAAAGCCACTAGCAAAAAAAAAAACTAGTGACTGTGAAACTTTTGAAACTGCACTGAAAGTGCCGGCAGGATGAATAATATATTGTCTCAAATCTTTCCTTTCACTGTATGGACCAAATCATGAGTCATCACAGATGATTATCCACCATATTCATTGTGGATGTTATTCCATGCTTTGTCAAACTTGCACCCATCTGTGCACCATTGAGACACTCATGACCTGTTCCTTCACTAGTCTAACGGTGAATTTCAGCTGCTGACAAGTGCATTCAGAAACAGGATCACAGACTGCACTTCATATGCAGTGGTCAACTCAGTTTTCTTTAATATTATTGCAACCCACTATGCAGTATCAGCACTGACATATGTGCCTAGCTTATGTGTCAAACAAATCAATGTAAATGTACATCCTTGCAATTACAGCTCTGATGTGGCACTAATGACAAATGAATCTTACTTTCTGGACATGATGATAATTTGCATATCAACAAAGGACCCCTCCTTAATATTGCTGAAAGCTGCTTCATACATATAGATCAATATTTTAATCCGAGTCATAATGACATTTCAGATAAGCCAAATATCCTATTTGACCTTCTAATTCCCATTTATAGAAACATCAAACCAACAAGTCCTAATTCAGTTTTTCATAATATTCACAGCACCTTTCTTCAGCAGCCATCTTTTTTTTTTCCACATCCTTCGGTCCTGCCTTAATTCCCCCATCCCCTCCACCCCCTCCCCTTTCCACGACCTCTCCCGTTGCCCCACCCCCTCGCCCCTTGCCCCACCCCCTCACCCCTTGCCCTGCCACTCTCTCTCCTTGTCCCACCCCTTCCTTTTCCTTTGAATCTCACAACCGTTAGTATGAGGCACACAACAATACACCACACACCACATGCCGCAACGAGAGGCAAGTCTCATATAACCTATGCCATTTGACTAATACGCTTTCTCTCTCTCTCTCCCTCTATTCATTAATTTTATCTATCATTTATTCAGGTTATCTTCATGGACACAGCAATGAATTGCGAATTTATACCAGCCACAAATTAAGAATGTGTCAGTTTTAACCATATGTGCCATCCCTGACAATGTCCAACAACATTTCAGCATTTTTTTAACAAGCACTACGGAAACATTTCATTTTATTTACGTTGTTTGATGTGGAAACACCATCTAGCAGTTCTGCGTCAGCTGGTGGTTATTTACTGCGGCATCCAGTGGCTTGCATACTGCTAACACCACTCAAGTAGATTTGGTGATTGATGATCTGACTACAGAATCAACATTTAGCAGTTCCCGTTTTGCAATTGAAATTGTAATGATTAGCAGTGATGGAACTAACAATTCTATGAATATCAATACAAGAAAGAGTCTGGATGATGAACATACTCCAGATGCTAAGAATTTAGAGCCTAATTTATTTTTCAGATTTTACACTTAGTTCATCCCAGATATGAATGTTAATTGTGTCAATTGTGTGTTTTTATATTTGTTTAGTTATTAGATGTATTACATTAAGGCTGAAGATGGCCAGTCAAGGCCAAAACTAGTCCCTAGTTTAGTAATGTAATTCAATAATATTGCATAATATAGTATTGAAAAAGGTGGACCATACGACATTAATTTAATAATTATTATTATGAATAAATGGCCATACGAAAAAAAGAAACAGATAAAATAAAGAAAGGAAACCAGCCCTAGTGGAATCAATACATAGGCCTAATAACCTATTCACTATCATCATAGCATCATACTTACCCATAATACGATCCAGCCAACAAGATCAACCATTCATAAAACACAAATATTTAGAACATAAGAAAAGAAATTGTTAACTTAGGAACGAAATAGGCTAATTCCATAATGCAGACCTCGGCCCAAAGCAATATATCATCAGATATCCATATCAACAGGACGAGTATTTACAGATCGCGACACATGGCCATTGAATGAAATGAACTCACAACAATGGTTTCCAACAAACTCAAAAAGAGATGGAAAGATAAAATATGGCTGAACCAAAGATCAAAAAAAGGGAGGCACGCATAAGCATAAGCATAAGCGCCCGGGATCAGGGATAAACAAGGCATTGCTAAGGGAACACACAAAAAAAAAAATTCCAAGTGCCCAAGATAATGCAAAGATAAGAACAAACGACACAACTAGGCAATATGATATGAGTCGTACATATCTCACATTCGAACACTCATGCAATAGGTTAAAAGGGTCCAAGGGACAGGGAACATATAACAGATAACAATGGTCAAAAGGACTGCAAAATTTAGAAGCATGGTTCATGAATAATGCCTCATGCGGATATGCGAAGCCAACCTCACACAAGATTGGAGGCCCAAATCACATAATCAATAAGTCTCTCATATACAACTCAAATGCCAAAACAACACAAACTTCCCATGCACAGGCCCTTCCGATACACAACCACATAGCAGAGACATCAGAGAGCATATTGGTACACAAGTAATAAGGTAGAGACCTCCACAACATTCGACCTAACACACAGCTATTACACTAGGTTGAAGACGGTAGAGACGGAAACAAACAAGTAAACTCCGTAACCAGAATAAATAAATTGGACAGGGGTCATACCAAATGTGCCAATCTTTTAAAGATTTAAAATAAATTTACACAACGAACAATTAAATAGGGGTCGTACTTCAAACTATCCATCTAAATGAAATACTGAACAAATTCGACCATAGTTAGCATAAATTCTTCTAGCGGACAATAAGAATGATGTAGAAAAATGGACAACACATAATCAAGACAAGTGAACTGAGCATTGAGTGAAACACAGCTGAACCTAATGAAGAACTAGTATAGTGCCATAGAAGGAATTTTAGGAAGTTTTAGTTTAGAAATAGCTTTTTAATTTGTATATCTAATTTTAACATCCCCACCCACCCTCCCTCACCATTAAGTGTCCTTTACCAACAAATTTTAATTATCAAATGTTTTATGTTCTTTCGCCTAAGCTATAAGCAGCTGATGATGATTGCCAAGCAATTGAAACATGTACTGCAGTTTTTAATGACATAATTTAGCCTAAGGTTAAATAATAAAAGTATCGATCAGGTGGAAAAGTTTTTACTTAATTCTTATTTGATTGCAATATCAATACGGAATGAAGTGGATAGTATGTAATAGTTGCTTTACATCGCACCGACACAGATAGGTCTTATGGCGACGATGGGACAGGGAAGAGCTAGGAGTGGGAAGGAAGTGGCCGTGGCTTTAATTAAGGTACTGCCCCAGCATTTGCCTGGTGTGAAAATGGGAAAGTACGGAGAACCATTTTCAGGGCTGCCGACAGTGGGGTTCGAACCTACTATCTCCCGAATACTGGATACTGGCCGCACTTAAGCGACTGCAGCTATCGAGCTCGGTAAATAAATAAATAAATTTGTTCAACTGTGTTCTTGAGAAAGTGATCCGTGAATGGCACAGAGAAATGAGTTATGAAGGAGTCGAAAGCGGAGTCAGACTAGGCCATAAGAACAAGAACCTTTCAATTGACTGTCTAGCATTTGCAGACGATCTCGTGGTTTTTGCTGATTCCTTGGATGTGGCCACGAAGCAGATCAACCAGCTTCAAACACAAGCTGCAAAGGCTGGCTTCCAAATCTCCTTTGAGAAAACGAAATTCATTACAAACATCAAACTGGCACCAAGTGAGCTAGAAGGGACTCACGAGTTGAAAAATTTAAGTATCTTGGTGAATGCATAGAACCTAACATGTCCGAAAAAAAAGCCTTTGCTTCACGCATGAATAAAATGGAAATGGCTTACCATCTGACTAAAAATATCTATAATAAAAGATCTATATCTCTGAATGCAAAAATCAAACACTATTCCACTGTCATTCGGCCAGAAGCTCTATATACAGCGGAATGTCTCGCCATGAATAAAAACGGCATGATGGAGAAATTGGAGGCCAAGGAAAGAAAGATTTTGAGAACAATCTTAGGTCCAGTCAAAGACAACGGCGAGTTTAGGAGACGACACAATCAGGAGTTGTACTCGCATGTGGAGAAAACCGATGTGATGCGAAAAAGGAGGATTACTTTTTATGGACACATGGCCCGAATGAATTCAACATGGTTAACCAACCGCATTTTCACTTTCTTCCAAGAGAAAAGGGCAAAGGGGGCATGGTTCACTGAGGTACAGAAAGATCTGCAGGAGATTGGGATCTCATTTGAAGATATCCAGGAGCGTGTCCCACTTAAGAAAAAACTCCAAGAACATCAGAGTTTCCAACCAAAAATGAAAACTGGAAAGGCATGGACGAAAGAGCGAAAGGAGAAACACCGTATACGAATGAAGGAGTACTGGACCAACATTAAAGCTCAAGGGAAACAGTTGAAATGACGTGGTCCTTAGTTGGCCGAAATGAAACAAGAAGAAATAAATAAATAAATACCTACGGAGAACAAAGGAATAGTGGCCTACCACAATGTCACATAATGATAAAACAAAGAGAAAAATATAGAAGTTACATTACCTTAATCAGGCCATTCATATATGTGCAGTAAAGCATGCTGGAAACCTCCGAGACCAATAGCATTCACGTCTTAAAACATTTAAAATAACGCTTGTAAAAACAAGCATCGAGAAATATTTTTTATTTAATTTAATTTCCGGGTTGAACCGTGTTGTAGTTGTCTGCACATCATGTACAGTTTGCCGACATTTCGAATACATTGCAGTATTCTTTGTCAAGGCGACTGAAATACCCCTACTCGATCCGAGTTAATCAGTCTCCCAGGCAGAAATTTACACTACTAGAGTGGTCCTGACCTTGGCCTTTTATGTCCTAGCCTTTCTGGCTGACGTAAGCCCTGGCTGTCTCGTGAGTATTCTGGAAGGTATGTGTCACAGCCAGGTAGTGGGGGCTTGCCTGCGCTGTTATGTAATGGGGTTTGAATGATAGACAGCCAGGGCTTACGTCAGCCAGAAAGGCTAGGATATAAAAGGCCAAGGTCAGGACCACTCTAGTAGTATAAATTTCTGCCTGGGAGACTGATTACCTCGGATCGAGTAGGGGTATTTCAGTTGCCTTGACAAAGAAAACTGCAATGTATTCGAAACGTCGGCAAACTGTACGTGACGTGCAGACATCTACAACACAGTTCAACCCAGAAATTAAATTAAATAATTCTTCACACTGTGGAAGCTTCACTTCTAAGAAGCATCAAGAAACATTGTGTCGCTTGCCATAACCCTTCACCAAGATAAAAGTTTAGATGAAGAGCCATGGAAAAGCTAGATAAACAAGATCGGGAACAAATGTCGTAAAATCACAGGACAACAAATGCAACATCTGTGATCTCCTTGGGCTAAGTTTGCGTGTACAGTTGAAGTCAAAGTTGGCCATAATAAAAATGTCAATGAGTACACATAAGTAACAGGGCAAGCAGTTCGTTCGAAAAGGGAACCAGATAAAGATATAGATGGCCAGGATATGGCACAATCTACAGCTTACATTGAATTGTTTGGCTGGCAACAATTTGACTATGCTGCCCTGTAGCACTGACCTTGCAGCTAGTGACTACCATCTGTTCCTTTATCTGAAAAGGTTCCTTGTCGGCAAGTATTTCCACACTGACGAGGAAGTAAAAGCAACAGTTCAGACAATGCTCTTATCACAGACGGCAAACTTTTATGTAGAGGGTTTACAGAAACTTATCTCGCAATATGACAAATGTTTGAACAAAACTGGAGACTCTGTAGAAAAATACTTGAATGTGTATAGAATCGGATGAAACATAAATATTCAGTTTTTTAAATTTTATTGCAAACAAATCCTTAAGAAAATAGCGCTAGTACATACAAAATCAGATGTCAGATGTGAATAATTATCTAATAAGTTTCACATGACTCTGGAAAGGATACTTTGAGCATTCCCCTGACTAGTGTTGAAAGCCTTTATTAATAGGAATTAATATTACTTTATTATTTCGAATATAATTTTTGTATACTTGGAAAAAATGAGAAAGTTATAGTGGTAATAATCGGGACAATGTTTGTGGTTATTGCTTCATATACTTCTTATGAAGATCATGTTGTATTACCTAGTTTTACTCTTGTGTCTCCTGTGACAGTGAACATGTGGGCTAGTTGTGCTATGATGCTGCTGTATGCATAAATGCAATAAAAACATGTACATAGAAAATCATGTAGAAAGAAGAATGTTCTCTGCTGCTTGTATAATTTTAACATATTTAAATATAAGCAATACACAAGGTATGAACACCTACAGCAGTCTGTGATAACTTTTGTCTTTAACGGGCACAATGATAGTTATTATTTTCAAAAGATGGAATAACAGAATTAAATTACCTTTTACATTTAATAAAAGAGACCTTAGAAGCAAGGGGAGAAAAAGGAGAATTAAGTAAAACAGACTGGAAAGAGACTGACTGAAACATAAGTCATACAGTAAACTCCAGATTATTCATGTGTGAGTTATTCATTCAGTTTGTTGGTTATTCGTGCATCCTAAAAAGTTATTAAAAATATAAAACATAACTAAATATACTATAGTGAATTTTTTTTTTTGAACTAGGCTTTCTCTAAGTTGGGTTGTTAGTAAATGTAGCTTCTGTGGCTTCAGTAGCAGCGATTGGGAATTAGAAAACGTACCGGGGACCCCAGGAATATTGCAGGGGTTAAACAACAAAACCGAAACAGAATAGCTTCAGAATGGTAAGTTATTAATGCTCTGTAGCAAATTTTGACAGAGAAGTAAAGGTTGACAGTTTACCAACTTAATTGTGGTAATAATAGTTTTTCTGAGATTTTGATTCAATACTACACAATGAAACTTTCACCAAAGGAACAATTACACATATGCGCAACTAAGGTTTTGTGTCATCAAATACTAACCACGCTTCTGCACACTGCTGTGCAAGTGCCCACTACTTGCTGTGGCACTGAAAAATCTGTTAGCTGCATCACATTACATTTTGTGCATATTTATGCTAAGTATTTTTTTTTAAATATTTAAAGAAATTAAAAGAAAGAATGTAATAGAAAACAGGGATTGTATAAATAGCTTTTTTTAAATATTTCCTAGTTTTAAATGGCTGAAATGGAATAAAAATGTAATTTTTCTTCACAAAATGAGGGGAGGGGGCGTGACAGCAATAAATTCCACACCAGGTGACAATAGAACACACTATCCATTATCACTAAATATAAGTTTCATGTTTCCATATTGACAGCTAAACTAATATTCTTTAAATCATTATAACAATGATTTCTTATTGAACAGTATCCTCCTTATGGTTAATGTGAATTTAAAAAAGTTAAATTTCACTTTGTCACATCTATACATGTTTCAATCCTAATTGGATCATCTTCAGTAGATTGCTAAAACTGACATTACGTATTGTGGTTAAAAACATTTAAAACTGAAGTAAGAATTATGTTATGTATGTTAAAATGTTCTTATTAAGAAAAAGTTTGTGATCTTATAAGGTTGTAGTTTAAAATCTTCAGTGTGCACTGTTATCCACTTGTTGTGATTCCTCTTTATGTTATCATTAGTTGAAAGTCTATTAATTGGACTAGGCGATATCTAAATAATAATTGATATAACGTGATTTGGTTTGCTACCAATAAGGATTACCATAATTGCATATGTCTTGGTGGTATGATTGCCTGTAATTGGAAAGTTATCATTGGTTGAGGGCGGGACCTTTCATTATCAGATGTGAATCTACAAAGAAGCGGAATAAAAGTTTCAAATAAAGAATCCAATTTTTCATTAATTTCATTTAAATTGTATTCAGGGTTGATATATTGATTTATGTGAATATGTATGTTCTCTAAGATATCGAGTAAGGGGCCTTTTTGTGCCAAACTAATAACCTTTAAATCTCGTTCGATTGACGTGTAATCATGGTTGGATTCCTTCATATGCCTACTTATGGCTGACAAACGGTTATATCTGTTAGCATTTAAGTGTTCTTGGTATCTTATTGCAAAGTTTCTCCCAGTTTTACAAACATAGGATGCTTTGCAGGATTGACAACTGATTTTATATACCACTGACCTGAGATACTTGTTATTATTATTATTATTATTATTATTATTATTATTATTATTATTATTATTATTATTATTATTATTCTTGCATTAGGGCCTACTAGGAACCACGTTCCAATTTCAATTCTTCATCCTTTGTTGTTGTTGTTCCTTCCTTTTCTTCCAATTATAATAATAATAATAATAATAATGTTATTTGTTTTACGTCCCACTAACTACTCTTTTACGGTTTTCGGAGACGCCGAGGTGCCGGAATTTAGTCCCGCAGGAGTTCTTTTACATGGCAGTAAATCTACTGACACGAGGCTGACGTATTTGAGCACCTTCAAATACCACCGGACTGAGCCAGGATAGAACCTGCCAAGTTTCGTTGTAACCGCTGGTCGACCAGCATAATTTAGCAATCCTATCTCTCGTTCATAACAGACTGTTGCTTTGTTCATTGTAATTATAATAGAAGCCTTCTAATATCACTACTACTTTCATCAATTGTATATTTCCCCACTCATTGTAATATCTTTAAAACCAACTTCATTACAAGTCTCGTTTTATTTCATGTATATGTAAATCAGGTGCCTGATTCTATTTTAAGGTTAAGATAATGGCTGATGATGCCAAAATACAAGGCGAAACATGTACCATTTTAGTTAACATACCAAAGTAAATCAACTAAGACAAGACTTATTGTATTGATTAGGTGGTGAATTCAATAAATTAACTTATTGTTCCAATCAAGGTTGAGATATCTCGCCCATAAATTTAACTTTTGATACTGTTTCTGTATTGTTGTTGTTGTTGTTATTATTAATGTCATGTGAATTGAATAGTACACTTGAATTGGTGTTTTTAGTTCTATAAGCTATTCTTATGCCTTGTCTTTTGAAAGTGTTAGTAATTTGATAAATATTATTACTATTGAATGTGAAAGCGGTGTAATTCTTGTCTGAGGTAAAATCCTTGATTAAAGTGATGTTCATTTTTAATTTTATTATATATTTTGTCTATAAACTGTTTCTTATAACTGTTACCATCAGCTGTGGAGTATATGGGCCTAATTTCGTCTTTGAAATCTTTGCGAGATAAAGGGATCTTGAAAGCTCTATGTAACATGCTATTATACGCTGCTTTCTTATGGGCTCCTGGATGTGTTGAGCTTTGTTTAATGGTGTTACCGGTTTGCATTGGTTTTCTTAATACGAAGGTAATCCCAAAAATAAGGTCTCCTATTTTTTTTTTATAAATACATAGACCTGTTTATTTCTACAATGGTTTACATTTTACAGCTTGAACATTTAGCTATTTTTCTACATAATCACCAATTGTCGATGCATTGTTGTAGATGCTGTAACCATTTTTGTATGCCCATGTCATACCAGCTCACCGCCATGCTGTTCAGGATGTTGTGAACATCATCTTTCACCTCGTCATCGGTGCTGAATTGCTTTCCAGTCGACCAACAATACCCCTTTTTGATCCCAAAACACAGTTGTCATGACTACCGGCAGACTGTGTTTGCTTGAATTTCCGCGGCTTTTGTGAAGAGGGATGCCGCCACTGGTGTGATTGTTGCTTGGTCTCAGGTGTAAAGTGGAATGCCCAGGTTTCGTCATCCATGTACGACTCACCATACACTTCCGTCAATTGGCAATGGATTTCAATAGGTTCAGTACTTTTTGCCTTAAAATACGAATAACTGCGCACACTTCGCACTTAGCTGTAACATCCGACAGGAGCTCCATTCTCAACGGCTGCCAAGCCAAGACTGAATGCCTCAGTGCGGCGTGTACAATCATGTTTATATGCGAGCGCGGGAAACACTCTTCACAATGTTGTGACCAACAGCCACTCGAACAGAGTTCTGTATTTATAAAAATTAGGAGGCCTTATTTTTTGGGATTACTGTCGTATTTTAAAGGGTAATTTATTGCTGTTGCTATTGCGAATAATGGTAAGGTCTAAGTAATTGAGTGAGCTCTCATTTTTTTGGATGGATTGGGTTAATGACCTCGATGTTAGGCCCCTTTAAACAACAAGCAAGCACAAGCATTTTTGGATTCTTTAGTGAACTTTACATGTAGATCTATCTCATTGATTAAGGACATTTTCGTTGCTAGTGACTTATTGGTCTACGATAGTAAAGACGTCATCTAAGAACCGTGCCCATTAAACAATTTCTTTGAGGGTACCAAGAATTTTGTAATCCAAATATATATCGGCCAAGATACTGATTACTGCAATCCTTACACTCCAGCAGCCTTGATCATGTCAGCACTTACCTCATCTATGCATGTTACATTGGCTTTACTCATGCTCTTTAGGGTATTTTCCACTTCCATTTATGTTATAGGAAGCTCCACATTTTGAATATTTTATTTTTGTTGTGGTCTCCTGTTGTTTGATATTTAAATTTTCAAAATCTTTCCATCTTCTTTCTCCAGGGCCTTTATTCCTTTATAGTTGTTTTTCTTGCTTCTCACCACTTGACATAATAGTTTCTTGTTGTTCTTGCTGTCCTCTTCTAGTTTTTATGAGAATTCAGTCCATGTTTTCTCTTTCTCATTATAAAAACACTTCTTTTCACTTTAAGCTTCAGGTCTAGGCACAGGCGACTAAGTTCTTCTAACTTCCCTTCATTCCTTACCACACCATGCTGATATTCTGTATCTCCTAGTTTCCTCATTTCATTTCTCTTACTTATTGCCATTTGGAGAGTTTCATTCCACCATGGGGTTTCTTTCTCTCTTACTCTGCTACTTGTTTTGCCAACAGTATTGACTGCATTGTCCAGCAGGGTTTTCTTAAATCCAAACAATCATCTTCATCAGCTGTTCCCACTTCACATTTTGGCAGTTTGTCCCTAATTTTCATCTGGTATTCAGACCTCTTTTCTGGTTATTCAGATTCCTCATGCGGCTAACGCCCGTGCTGCCTTCATCTACACGCACCCCGCTTGTGCCTCTATAAGCGGGGTCCGGAGGCAGCTCGGGGTCAGTTAGTCTCGGGAGGTGCAAATCAAAGTTTTAATATCTTATGTTTATGGTTTACAAAATTAAAATCTCACCTCTCACAAGTTCTTTTATATGCCTGTTCATCTTCTCCTCCTCCTCCTCATTTATCATGTTGGATATTCCAGTTCTGTCAGTTAAAATATATTAAAGGTTCTTTTCAATTAATTAGGGGAAGAAAGTGTTTTATTATGGTTTTCAAATTATTGTATTATACTTCCTGTCTCAATAGCGTTCTTTTTTTTTTCTTTTTTCAGTCTCGACTTGCATTCCCCAGCTGCTTTGATGACTTACAAGATCTAGCAAAATTGCTACAAATCTATTATGAAAGAAATTGGTGGTATGTTCTTATCCTCTTCAGCACTGCATACCTGTACAAACAAGCATTTAGTATTCCAGGGTCTGCTCTTTTAGTAAGTACTGCTTGCTTTACTCTCATAATTATTATTTTTTGTTGATATGGACAGTGAGACAGCAAGAAGACTGATCTTCTTACTGTACCGTACCGTACCATATTCCCCGTTCACATGGGAAAGCTTGTATTGGGACAATCAAGCGTAACATTAGCACCAAGCCGATTGAAAGTAAACATCATTGTCATCTCATCCAAACTGAAAAATCTGCAGTGGTGGAGCATATCCTCTCCTTCCTCGATCATGAAATCAAATAGGGGGGAACCACGGTTCTGGCTACCACCTGTCAATATCAGGAACATTTCTACTGAGAAACTGTGGAAGTAATGAAATATCACAACTGTTTCAACAGGAAAGAATAGGAGCTAAAGATTAGCAGAGTTTGGCAACTGTTACTTTCCACTAGACAACTAGGAATTGTTTAATGGGCACGGTTCTTAGATGACGTCTTTACTATCGTAGACCAATAAGTCACTAGCAACGAAAATGTCCTTAATTAATGAGATAGATCTACATGGAAAGTTCACTAAAGAATCCAAAAATGCTTGTGCTTGCTTGTTGTTTAAAGGGGCCTAACATCGAGGTCATTAACCCAATCCATCCAAAAAAGTGTGTGTGTGTGTGGGGGGGGGGGGAAGGAATTTACTAGTGATGGGATAATCGAATCCTTTTAATAATCAAATAACCTCCATCTGATTATTTAAATAATTGAATAAATAATCAAATGAGTTTCAAATATTATTCAGTTGTAGTGATAACAAAATTGAGTACTTTTAATATTCAAATAACTTCAATCCGATTATTTAAATAATTGAATAAAATAATCAAATGAGTTTCAAATATCATTCAGTTGTATCGCATAAAATAATCGGATGCATCATGTGTAACTTTTTCAGTTTAAGTGTGTCGGATTGATAATCGAATAGATTAATTCTAATGAAAAATAGAAATACACCTTTTTTCCAAACATATTTCCAAATGTTGAAAGTAAATGAGTGTATTAACTGTCTTAACAACATCTGTAAAATTAAGTTCCTTTTTAAGTAAATGCCGTCTTCTGGCCACACAATGGAACTAAGTCCCAGTATTACCAATTGACAATCAGGGAATATACCTAATCTAATTTTATGCCGTCCGAGTCTGTGGATAAATGGTTAGGATGCTGGCCTTTGGTCCAACGGGTCATGGGTTTGATTCCCAGTCGGGTTGGGGATTTAAACTTTGATTAGTTAATTCCTATGGCTCGGGGACTGGGTGTTTGTGCCGTATTCGGCCTTATACTTCATCTTAGGTAGGGCCCCATTTTCAAATGTTTTTGAGAAGTTTAAGAAGTAGTGCGTTTCACTAGTTATCGTAAGTTTCTATTACATGTGTGTGCTATATCTTTTTTGTTACTTTTATAGTAAATATTTGCCATATTTATTGATTTTTATAACTATACGTGTTAATATTTCGATCATAAACATACTTTAAGTTTCATTTCACTGGAGATTTTATGAAGTTTCCGATGCGTGTATAGTTTCAAAGTTCCCCATGAATGTTATTGTGTAGTTACGGTGTATGTGAAGCTAAAGTTCTGATACTGAAGGTATTTGTACAGGGGTATTTATATTTAGTTCCTTTCTTCTGTTAAACAACAATTGTACGTTAAATATATATTTTTTGGGTGCAATATTTGGTTCCCTAGCTTTGGTATGGTTGAATGAAATTCAAGTGTATTTTTGTTTATATTTTTTACATGTTTTTAAAGTGTATTTTTTGTGTTATGATTCTTTTTACAGAAGTGTTTTATTGTTCTGGATAAGCCAGCATTTGTAGCTCTTCGTTCATTTTTATTTTCTCATTAACCCTTTCCACTCAAATTACTTGTAAATCCTGATTTCTCCCCACTCATATTTATTTCTGTCATCATTCTTCATATTTTAAAACCTTGCATTAAGTACTGGTTGTAACAATATACAGGGTGGCTCACTTAAACGTTTCACCGCAGATATATCTGGAACAACAAGAGATATTGAAAAATGACTTTCACGGGCATAAAGGCAGGGAAGGTGCTAATTAAAGTAAATACTATGAGCCAGTCAAAAACGTAGGAAAATAGTATTATCAACATCAACTTACGTTTTTTTAAATGGACAACCTGTATTATTTCGTGCGCAATCGTTAACATGAAAAATCACATAATTAATGGCATTTGTTTCATCGCAATAGGTCAGTTACATCCCGAGATATTGCGACGTGAAGTTGACGCTTGAGATAAACGAAATGCGCAGCAGTTGCACATCCCGAGAGTCAAGCGCGAACCTCACAGTCCTCTTACTCGCGATATGATTGCCGTACTACGATGCGACAGGCTCTGTACTTTATGTTATTTGCACTGTTATTAAGAGGGATGAAAATAAGAGAAGGGTTTCCTGCCACAGCAAAAGGATATGTAAATAACGGTTTCTCTCTTGCGTGTTTTATTTACCTACACTCTACAGTGCAGTACTCTGTCTTGAAGTACCGAGCTCGATAGCTGCAGTCGCTTAAGTGCGGCCAGTATCCAGTATTCGGGAGATAGTAGGTTCGAACCCCACTGTCGGCAGCCCTGAAAATGGTTTTCCGTGGTTTCCCATTTTCACACCAGGCAAATGCTGGGGCTGTACCTTAATTAAGGCCACGGCCGCTTCCTTCCCACTCCTAGCCCTTCCCTGTCCCATCGTCGCCATAAGACCTACCTGTGTCGGTGCGACGTAAAGTAACTAGCAAAAAAAAAAAAAAAAAAATCTGTCTTGAAGTACTTCAGAATGAACATAATTCGTACAGCAAAGTTACTGTAACAAAATTCTCTTAGTATAATCCCTCTTGATAACAGTGCAAATAGCATTAAGTACAGCGCCTGTTGTATCATAGTACGGCAATCATATCGTGAGTAAGAGGACTGTGAGGTTCGCGCTGGACTCTCGGGATGTGCAACTGCTGCGCGTTTCGTTTATCTCAAGCGTCAAATTCACGTTGCAATATCTCGGGATGTAATTGACCTATTGCAATGAAACAAACGCCATTACTTATGTGATTTTTCATGTTAACGATTGCGCACGAAATAATACAGGGTGTCCATTTGAAAAAAGGTAAGTTGATGTTGAAAATACTATTTTCCTACGTTTTTGACTGGCTCATAGTATTTACTTTAATGAGCCTCTTCCCTGCCTTCATTTCCGTGAAAGTCATTTTTCAATATCTCTTGTTGTTCCAGATATATCTGCTGTGAAACGTTTAAGTGGGCCACCCTGTATACAGGAAGGAACTACAAAATTAATGAATGTATGGTATTTACATGACACAAAATAATGTTTTTTACTTTCTTAACACTATGTCTTGAGTGTGTGGAAACGTTCAAAGCAAATGCCTGGATGGAGCCCTGGTTGCTTCTCACAGGTTTTACAGAAGTGGACTGTCTCTCGCCTCCCTCCAACAACTTTTCTCTCACTGCAAACCTTGCAATCCTTAGTTTTTCCTTCGGGACGGGGGTACAGCAGGTGCAGCTTGCCATTCAGCCTCACTTCTTCATCTGTTGAGGAAGGTCTTCCCTTTTCCTGCTCTGTGTATTACAAGTGATTACAAGTGCTCTGTGTATTCTGTACATTTCCTACAAGTTGTCTTACCAAGTTTTTCCTGAACTTCAGATGGGTCATTCCATTGTTACTTTCTTTGAAGAGTAGGAAGGCATTCATTATTGTGATCTCCAGAAGCCAGAAGAACATTTTTCTCCACCACTTCACTGACTTACATGTGAATGGGTATGAGCTAGCATAGTTTCTCGACAATTTTCTCGGCACCTTGACGTCTTATTCTTTGCACAGGCTGAGTGGAATTGTCATAGAAAGTGGACAGCATAGAAATAATTCGCTTGCCTTCCAAACCAAGCATGAAGTGTTATCTGTTCGGAGTGCAATAATGTCATGTTGTTTCATTCTCTTTGTTGCGGCTCTTCTCACTTGTAATGGCAGACCTCTCCTATTTACCATTACAGTGCCTGTAATATGGACCTTTAGTTTCAGTAGCTTAGCTGCAAGGTCGTAACTGGTATAGAACCGGTCCGTAAAGACATGAAACCCAGTTTCGTCGGTGGCTTCCAAAACTTTTGTAACCAAATGAATAACTATCCTGCAAGTGAAGGGTAAATCTGGCCTAACAAGTGATTGTGTGGTTATTGAACCATAATATGGTTCAATTGCACATACGTATCCAGTAAATGAAATGGCATGTGGCTTTTAGTGCCGGGAGTGTCCGAGGACATGTTCGGCTTGCCAGATGCAGGTCTTTTGATTTGACTCCCGTAGGCAACCTGCGCATTCTGATGAGGATGAAATGATGATGAAGACGACACATACACCCAGCCCCCATGCTAGCGAAATCAACCAATTATGGTTAAAATTCCCGACCCTGCCGGGAATCGAACCTGCGACCAAAGGCACTAACCATTTAGTCATGGAGCCAGACACGTATCCAGTACTCAGGTTTGACAGTACATAAATACGGAGTCCCCACTTTATTGGTTTCTGCTTATTGTAACACTTGAACACGAAACAACCCTTGAAGACTACAGTGCTTTTATCAACACTCAGATTCTTTCCTGGAATGAAGTGTACCCTGAATTTCGTGTCCAGGTACGACACTTTATTTCTGACCTCCGAACCACTAGATTGTGGGCCTGCCTTATCAGCATCAGGGGAAGAAAGATGGAGATTCCAGAATATCTGTAGAAATCTGTCTCTAGAGAACACATCTTTGTAGAACACCTGCTTATCCAACCAGTCTTCACTAAAATAATCCTGCATTTCTGCCTCACTGTTCATCCCCATGTTGATAATTACACCAATTAATGCCTTCAGCTCTTCTAAAGTCACAGCTTTCCAAGAAAATCAGATAGATCTCTTCTGAAGTGGGGTATTTTGCTGTATTTTCATTTCAGCAAATGTGTTTGTCTCATGGACAATAGAGGTTAGCAACTGATCAGTAAAAATAGCTGCCAGTACTCTAGCTCTATTTTAGGTCTATTGCCACACGTTATGAATCCACTGACTAACCTGTAAGAAAATTTGGGTAATCCTGCATCACCCATTCTCCATGATCTCCAAGGTATATTTGAAGTCAGCACTGTATGACTGAGACCGGGACGAGTCACAATACTGTCGCCTCCTCCATGATTTCTTGCGACGCTGATATCAATATCATCACTTGAATCACTAATGGATGTATCACTTTCATTGCCAGATTGAAAATTTTCATCACTTTCATGGTCACTATCATCAAAATCAACCGAAATAGATGCAAGAATCTCAGCTTCGAGTCAGATTGTGCACCGCCATGTTGCTTCACGCGACTGCTTTCCATTGTCAAGGAAATGGAGCAATTTTGCCGAGCAAAGAGAAACTAAAACACTCCTATTTGGTTTATTTTGGTTTCCGGAAGGGACCAGCACTTATGAAACGAAATACAAAAGTCCGCCAGGTAACCTAGCAACGAGCGGTGAAACAGGCGACGCAGGGTCGACACACGAGCGCTAAGTTACGGCTGTCGACCTCAGGTCCACACACGAGTGGAAAGGGTTAATACCATTTACCGTTTTCATACAGAAGTGTTTGGACCCAGGTACAGGTAGTTTTACAATTTATGTTACACTTCATTAAGTTTCAAGTGCGTGTATAAGTTTATGGAGTTTATTTTCGAAAGGTTTTTGACAATTTCATGTGAAATTGTATATGTTATTTTTTACTGTGTCTGTGAAATTGTATAACAGCATCTTTGATTTCTATTTGTTTAAAATTTCATGTATATTTTATAAAGCATTTTATGTTTGGGAAACGAAAGGCAGTTATTCACAAAAGTAAAAACATGTTTTTAAATTTTTTAAATGTTAATATTATGTAACATTTTGTAATGTGTTGCTATAAAAAGATATTATAATTTTGGAATGATATTCTGCAGTATGAGCTTTTTGAAAGTTCAAATTCAGCTTTACCTATTCCAAACATGAGAGGAGAGTGATTAAAGACTCCGTTTCAGTGAATCAAAAAGCCTAGTTTCCAGTATTACGTGACTTTCACTCTTATATTACAAGCCACGAGTCATTGTACTTTACGTGGACTTCGATTAATACCAATATGCAATGACCGGCAATCGAACCCAGTCCGTCTTTGTGAGGAGGCAGCAATTACGTCACTGAGCTAACACGCTCCCTCAAACAGTCAATTTCAGTCAATTAATTTATCAATAATTTTCTTGACAACGGGGCAAATCACTGTTCATTCGATTATTCCTAAGAAACTGTTCATTCAAATGTCTCATTCGATTGTTTCAGTAGAATCATTCATTCAATTGGAGTGAATGAATGTTAAAATAATCACTTTTCACTTGATTATTTCAAAAGCATTCACTATTCAATTGTCTCATTCATTCGAATTTAGTTTCGAATGAATAATAAAAAAATAACCGAATGGAAACGTTCACTATTCGATTGTCTCATTGATTCAAATGGATTTTCAGATGAATAATAAAAATAATCTAATGGAAAAAATAATAAAATAGAATGAAATAATCAAATAAGCGATTACTTTGTATTCGATTATCCCATCACTAGAATTTACCTTGTTAACAGCTAGTTAAATAATGGAAGTCAAATAGGTTTCTTTTAACTTCTTTGCATTTACTTGGACATAAGCTTAATGAGAACAAAATTTTACTTTATAGAACAGAATTTTGTATCCTCTATTAGCTTTATGTTATAATAAAGGAGGCAGCTATGCTACAGAGGATTTACTACATTTCAAATAATGGTAAAATGCCTCAAGACTATTTTTCAAATGTTTTCAACTCTCATACAGTACATAGTAGGTGAATGATTTTATATTTTTAATATCAATCAATTTATTTACATGTAAGTTATGGTACACATAACCAAGTTCTACTGAAAGACTGAGGCTATTTTTTCCTGTTAATTATGACAAAAGAAAAAGGCGTTGGACTCTGCAACAGGAAGAAGAGGAGGTGTTGAGAGAAACTGAAAAAATGATGCTGGGCAGTATGACAAAATGGAAAGGAAAAAACAAACTGACTCAAGAAATGAGTACAGGAAAGTAAATTAAAAACAGCTAGAAGTGAAACACTAGAAAGAGCAAAACATCTCTGAAAAAAATTACAAAAAAACTAGAAAGCATAGAGAGAAAGGAAACTACAAGAAGTGTAAACTACAGGAAGTGTAACTGGTTCTCCAAGAGATGGAAGAAAAATCATTCACAAAGCAGGAGAAAATAAAAAGGCGACTGACAATAATGAAGGTACCAGTCCGATATAGCCTGTAAAATCTATTATAAAAGTCATGAAATGTTACTTCTGACGAAACTCACTGTTATTCCTTTCGGTGTTGTAGCTATGGAACAAATGAAAGAAAGTTATAGTCTAGAACCAAGCAGGAAGAATTCCTTTGGAAGGTGTTGGGTTCTGTAGGAAGTACAGCCATCTTGATCAGTTGAGAATCATCACATTGAAGAAACTCTTGACTGAGAAAATGCTCTTTTCAGAAGTCTCACAAAGGGAGCAGGATTACTCTGTTATAAACAGAAGAATGGTGTTAGCATTCTTGAAAAGAAGAAAATTTGAGATGGGTGTCAGGCAAGAAAGGCACTCGTAATTTCAAGAAAGTTAAAAAAAAGCAGAAACAAATTTTGAATGTCACAATGAAGAAGATAAATGAAAAGTACTGCCAAGAAAATATTAATATAGGTCCCATTGTCTCTTACTATATTTTGTAATTAAAATCGAAGTGGGCAGCTCTTCTTCAGAAATCAAAATCACCTGTCTTTGCAAGATTCATGAAAATAACTGATTATTGTTAATAAATGATTTCTTCTATTAATCAAAATAATGTTTTCTGATATGATTGCAGAAAATGTCTTTAAAGATTTAATTGAATCTATAACTTGTGATAATCAGATGATACATGATATGAAAATGCAATGGGCGCAAAAATAACACTTTTCACTTGAAGGATTATAATGAACATGAATGTAATTATTGATTTTTACAGATTGGATTTAAAAAAAAAGAGTACAGGTGGTTATTAAAGAGAAGGAATAGATGTGGATGCAATATAAAGTTTGAATATTTTTGTAATTTTCCATCTTCGATTATTCTATTGCAGAATGTATTAAAATTTGTTGAATTTATCCTTTTCATTCCTGAAAGTAACACACTAGTGCTAAGGACTTCTCTCTCATGAATAGCATGTGGAGCAATTAAAACTCAGTATGAAAGTTGACAGTTCATACTAGAATTGCACTCATTGTTTCAACTTGAGAGAAATGTGTTGAATGTATCACAAACTCAAGAACAACAAGAATTTGTTCTAACAAATTTTGATTTTCCTTCTATAGTCACCTTACAGGGTGAGATCTCTGAACCTACCCTTACTGAACATTATAACCTGTCTCTAATCTTGAATAAATTAAAAAATATATGTGCATGGCCTTGGAACTTTCAGGTTCAGTAGTCCTCTTTGAGTCCTTGTATACACCTTTTACCCCTTTATAGATTGCTGGTAAATATATTTACCACTTGGGTTTCCATAGAAACTGTTCAGATGGTGATACCCTAAGTGGCTGTAACTGTCTACTTTCTAGTCTAGTAAAGCTCTCTGGTAAGAATATTTACCACTTTTTCCGAAACTCGCGCTTCACGGCTATTTGAATCATTCTACTTCGGGAAGTGGTACATATGTTTACCAGAGAGCACCACTTGAACTTCACTCGTGTAAGCATTGTGTTGTCCGTAAAATACAGCTCATTTTAAGCAAGATACTGGATTTCCCTGATTTATATAAGGCAACAATGTATATTTTTGAATATTTTGATTATTTTGTGAACACAGATTGCGTATTTTGTGGTTAACTTTGAAAGATTTTATCCAGATTATCATTGGCCTACACATAAAGTACCAAGAAAGGCGAAATAGTGTGCTCTTTTGCACATTGATAACGTACTCATTTTCAATGCAATTGGTAATATAAATATCGGAAAATAGACTTCAGAGCTTCTTGTTACACGTTTTACATATGCCCTTTCCTACAATATTCTGGCCAACATGTTATATTCACTAATATGAAAACATGCAGCAAGAATGTAAGGTAATGGACCTACGTTTTATCAGTCATAAGATGTATTAGCTTCCCAAATTATGAAAAATGTATTTATATCCAAACAACACTTCAAGTGTATTTCGAAAAACATAAATTTAGTCAATCTGTATGGTATTCAGTTCCTCCGAGTTCAGGGGTGTATATAGAAAATAATAATAATAATAATAAATACATTTTCAGGGTAATTATGGATGTAAGAATAGACTGCCTCATGTAGTGGCTGACATCAGGACTTCCCACAGGGGAGGGGCTGACAAATCAGACATATATTGGGGGGATATATCACAAAATTCCCCTCGCTCCCCTAGGCACTTGCCAGCCTGAATGCATATTTATGCTATTTTATAATATATTCTTATACGATCTTAGAAATTAATTTTAGACAATGGCTTGTTTTGAATGGTAGTGTTTGTAAGGAGAACTATGTGCCTTAGTTTATCTGTGATATTGTTCCAGCAATGTCTTTTACGAACAAAGGCCTCTCGGAAGTGGCTATCATCAATTTCATCACAGACCCCATGTTTCTAGTGAAATTTTCAGAGCCAGTGTGACATTTATAATTATATGTACTACTTGTTCCATGCTTTCCATCTGCATTTTGCACCTATTATTTGCACAACACAGTGGAAAGTAGTCATGTAAGCAAAGTGGTAAATATATTTACCAGTGCACACTCAGTGGGAAAACTGCTACGAGATCAACAATCCATTCTCCAGCGTTGGGCAGATTACTTTAATAACATCAGCAACAAAGAATTTACGCATCCACCAATTTCTAGTCCTGATCCTATCGTAGGCCCTGTTCCCTCAGTTACATCCGAGGAAGTAATGCTTGCCATTAGCAAAATGAAAAATGGAAAAGCAACTGGTCCAGATGACTTACCAGCGGAAATCTGGAAAATGCTCGGAAAGCCTGCTTCAGAGTTCCTTGTCTCACTCTTCAACCAAATCATCGCTGAGAAACAGCTTCCACACTCATGGACAACTAGCACAACAGTTCCAGTCTGGAAGGGAAAAGGAGATGTGAGTGATTGCTCGACCTATCGCCCTATACGACTCCTCTGTCATACTTTCAAGATCTTTGAACGTGTACTTGACAGCAGACTCAGATGTATTGTCTCTGTAACACCAAACCAGTGTGGATTTGTTAAGGGATGCAGTACCATCGATGCTATCCATGCCACACGCCTCTTGATGGAAAAGCACAGAGAGAGACAGAAGAGTGTACACATGGCATTTCTAGACCTAGAAAAGGCTTTTGACCGTATCCCACACGAATTTATTTGGCGAGCTCTTCGCTGTCATGGCGTCCCTGAAGAGTATGTAAGCTGGGTGCAACTTCTGTATCACAATTCCACTAGTGTCGTCCGGAGTCCTGCTGGAATCTCTCCGCCTTTCGATATCACTGTGGGTGTTCATCAAGGTTCTGCCCTTTCACCATTGCTATTCATCCTCTGCATGGATACAGCAACAGCTGACATACAGACTTCACATCCCTGGACCCTTCTTTATGCCGATGATGTGGTACTTGCACAAGAAACCCGTCCTGAACTCCAGCATCAGGTTCAAACGTGGAAGGACAGACTGGCTGAAAATGGACTGCACCTCAATATCCAGAAGACAGAATACCTGGAATGTGGCCCCCAAACCAGAGGTACCTTAAGTACCAGTGAAGAAGACCTGCAGAAGACCATGCAATTTAAGTACTTGGGATCTGTCGTCACCTCAAACTGTGACACCACTCCTGATACTTGGATGAGGGTAAATGCAGCTTGGCTCAAGTGGAGACAGGTCACTGGAGTCCTCTGTGATAAAAAGATGCCTCAATATCTAAAAGCAAAAGTTTATAAGAGTGTGGTACGGCCAGCAGCGATCTATGGGACTGAATGTCGCCCCATGACGAAACAACAGGAGCAAATGTTGACAACCATGGAGATGAAGATGCTTCGATGGTCCATGGGGCTGACCCCATGTGACCACATAAGGAACACGGACGTCCGGCAAAGGTTTGGTGTCGCGCCCATCATAGACAAAGTGAGGGAAGCCCGTCTCCGCTGGTACGGCCACGTCATGAGAAAACAGGACGACTCAGTTGCCAAAACAGCACTCCACATCAACCCAGAGGGAACAAGACCACGAGGAAGACCGGCAAAGAGATGGACTGACAACATCAGGGCAGACATGCACAGTGTTGGCTTAACACCAGAAGATGTCAACGACAGACAGAAATGGAGGAGATGTAGCAAAGCAGCAGACCCTGCAAGTCGGGATTAATGTCAAGAAAGAGAGAGAGACTCAGTGGGAAAAAAATCCTAAATGCTCTCTGGTAAAAATACTTACCACCCCATATCGCATAATCAAACAATGTATTGAATCAGATTTTGGTCAAAACCTAAACAGTAGACCCCAATGGCATGATATTTAATCAAATAATATATTTTGTTCCCCAGGGTTTTGCCTTGTAAAGGGTTAAATGGAGCTATTGTTATTAACACTTTGCCAGTTTTGCTTTATACTACACAACAAAGGAAGAGACCTCCTGCACAGGCAGTAGACGTACTGGTTGACATAACATTTTAAGCTTTCATGACCAGCATTTTGATGAATATAGAAGAAATTAAATAATTTCTCCTATATTCATTGAGTACTGGTAGAAGTGATTATAACCACCTGACTGAATGACACTACTCTGTTCTTCAGTACCCAGAGTATTAGTGTAATGTTGATATGAGTAAGAATTGAGTGGTAGTTTAGACACATATCTTCGCAAAAGAGCAAGGAAAATAATAAATAGTAAAATAATTGTCTCAGTAGAATTGCATTGTCTGGCATTGTATAGGACAGCATGCACTCTTCAATGTATATTTTTCCATTACATTATCATTCATATCATTAGAATGAGTGAAAATTGGTAGAACGTTTATTCTATCTGTCATACACATTACTGACAGTTTATATTGGTGAGATGACATTCATTTGTGTCGATAAACTGGAAATGATTATAGATACTTTCTCTTGAGGTTTCTTTTAGATACTTTCTCTTGAGGTTTCAAAACTATAAGCATCAATTCCATACTGATCTGATGAGATAATCAAGATTACTACTAACAGTAAATCAAGGAAAAATTATAAATACCAAAGCAATCCTGGACAACGAAATAACAATAAAATGACAAAAGAAAACAGTCAACATTCAGCAACATTTAAATTATACCATCTAGCTTTGTCACTGTGTGTTCTCCACATTATTTTAAAATATATATCTTAGGGAATTCACAGAGTATTACTCATTATTATAGCTAAAATGCTCAGATAAGAAAGCTAACAAGAGAAAAATATATAAAATGCATAGTAAGCAGACAGAGAACAGCGACTTAGCATGTAAGAATGCTTGGATGGAGTACCAAAAAAAAAATTCTGGAAGTCAAATGTTTTTGGCTGCAATCTTTGCTAGTTTCTGTGATCAATCTGTTTCCTATGCATAGATATTATAGCTAAAATTTGTATATGACAAAGTACTTAGGAAAAATAGTTGAAAATCTATCATTTTGAATATTTCCAATAAAATTCACTACCCAAGCAGTAATATATGACATAAAAGATCAGGAATTCTATTTTCTCAATTGACTAATAGGAATGGAAATATTTTGTGAATTCATTTTGCGACCTTTCTATGAACTATCATTCCACCCTGCAGTAATCAAATCATTTACCTTTCGTGAGTTTAAATTCCAGGTTTTGAGTTCAGCTATTTTCAGATGATGATGTGACTGACAAGTAGACAAAAAGCAACTAAAATTAATGTTTCACTTTTGCATGCCTTGTCTGACAAGAAAACCAGGTATTGCATAAAAATTCAAAGCTTGTAGATAAAAGGATATTTTGTAGTTTTAATTTACTTTGCCTGTTAACTCTCTTGAGTTGCTTCTGCATATTCTCTTATTTTTTAGTATTTTAATATATTACTCTTTTCTGCAGAATATCCTTGGTGGTGCTCTGTTTGGTTTATTTGTGGGATTCCCACTGTGCTGTTTTCTCACAGCCATTGGTGCATCATGCTGCTTCTTACTTTCCCGTCATTTTGGAAAGGAATTGCTCGAGAAGTATTTCCCACAAAAAGTTAAGTTCTTGCAATCAAAGGTGAGTCCCTGATGACAGTGGTAAGTATCTAGTCACTCTAGAGTGGGTTTTCAGGCTCTGATGAACAAAACCAACACCCAACACTTACTGACATTTCCCCAGCAAGTGCAGCTAGTAGTAGCATGAGTTTATATACTTGAAGAGAATATTGTAGATAGGGCAAAAATGATTATATTTTCTTGAACTTTCTAGTCTGCAATGTCACCATGTCACTAAATTTAGTTTTACTAATGCTTCTTTTTCCACCCTTGGCTGATCTTAGGGTCATTGGAGGAATTGGTTGGTTATATGTAACTTCAAGAATGTGGAGGTAACACTTATGCTGATACATGTTACTGAGAATAAGGTACCAAATATTGCTGACTTAGAAATCTCCCTCCCTTCGAAATGTACTGGGTGGTCATAAATTTCATAGCTTCTCGAGGTAGCCAGGCATGATCATTTGGCATATTAGCCGGTATTCTGTGTCTTTGAAGTGTATTATGTGGTTTGTATTACATGTATGTCTGGCTACCAAATATACATGGAGTACGAAAGAAATTTCATTTCCTGAAAGAGAAAAAAGGAAGATACTGTGTTTTGTAAGTTTGTGACCACGATGTCTGCCTTGGACAAAGTGGAAGAAATGATAAACTGGTTATGGTATATGAATGCTATAAAGGAAAACTCATGGCAAGATTGATGGTATACTGTGTTTTTAAAACTTCCGTAAAATTTTGAAATGATAAGAGGAATAAAGGAATACATAGAGAAAACTGAACATAGTAGTAGAAGAAAGAATGTGGGTAGACAGATGTTGAATAGCCATGTGTACCCAATAAACTTAGGCAAAGGCTGGAGATTGTTCATGTTATAGTAGAACCTAAATAATTTGAAATTATTTCAAAATCTCTCCAAATTCAAAGAATTTCTTGTTTCCAGTTATGGTTTTGCAAATTATTTAAATTGTTTAATTTGAAATATGGATAATTCATAATTCGAAGAACAATTACCCATTACCAAATTCAGAATTTTAATTGAAAACTGCCGATCTGGAAAGCCAAGAATTTGTTGTGCTGACCACACACCACCTCGCAATCTGCAGGCCTTCAAGCTGAGCAGCAGTCGCTTGGTAGGCCAAGGCCCTTCAGGGCTGTAGTGCCATGGGGTTAAGTTAAGGTTAATTGAAAACTGTCTTTTGTTTCCTTAAATAGTATTTTACAAATTTAAATTCAAAATTTAACCATGTCATGACAGAACACGTCTTCCAGAGCATGCAGGGGTCACTTTTCTCGCTTTTGCTTTCACTTTGGTATGTCTACAGTGTGCTTCAGAGTTGCTCGGTTTGAGTGAGATCGTAGTTCTTTTGTGTTCTTGCAGTTATGTAAGAATTGTTTTTGAAATGGTCAGTGCATTACAGTTATTCTTGCAGTTAATTATTTTACCTAATTTTTAACGTACAGTTATGTACTTTGTTGTTATATTTTTTAAAATGTTGTTTCAATTTATTGTTAGTGAAAGTATTTTAGTTTAGGGTTCACATGTTTGTTTTTGTGTTGCAAGATATTCTTCCGAGATGCTGAGTAAGAAGATGAAAATTATAAAGGAGGGGGACAAACAACAAAAAACAAAAATTGAAATAGTTAATGAAATACAGAGTGCAAATAGTGCAAAGTGAATGCACATTCGAGGAGCTAACAAGCCTGATTTGGAAGTCAAATCGATCGAGCGATTGAGGCATACTCGAGCAAACAATAAGGGAAAAGCAAATGAGTAGGCGCTAAAGATGGGACTTGCAGGCAATGTGTGGAGAAGTTTGGTGAGAAAGTGTGGCTCATATCATGAATTCATTCACAAAAGAACAAAGCAAAGTCATCTCCATACAGGCCATGAAGGCCCTGGGAGGTGTGAAAGGTAAAGGCTTTCACTATCCTTAACCTCAGCATTTGATGGGCTGGAGTGGTTATCTCTATGCCCAGCTGCCTTTGCCTCCAGGAATTAACAAGTACTCTCTTTTTGTGTATGCTGAGTGAACCTCAGGCCCATGTGCGCCTCCAGAAGTGGAAATTTTGTTTCTTAAATTTTTCAACTTGCTGATAGGGAAATATAACATTATTGGGTGTTCCTCCTAATCAATACAAGTCAAGTTGGTACACAGTTATATTATTAGAGTATAACCCAGATTTTGCGTGATCTCGATTTAACGTAAACCCGCATTTAACAGAAGAAATATTTTCAAGTCCTGAAAATTATTCCATAAGAGCAATGCAATTTATATTTGATTTAACATAATTCATAATAAGGCAAAACCCGTTAAAGAAATGTTAAACTTCTCAAATATTTATTTCTATTCATTTTAGTTACAGGATATTAAGAAGCTATGAAAAAGACGTCATAAGCTTGCTAAGTATGATTCAAGACAGAAGAGGAATTTAGAGCGCGGGCACTTAGGGCTAAAGTGAGATGTCGGACGCGGCTGCTGTAGTACAGTAGAAGAGAACCCCTGTTTTAATGGCAGTATTATTATGCCCGTCGAAAATTCCTATATTAATCTGTGCAGTATTCTTCGATTACAATGAGAACCCTTTTACTGATTCATCCGTTGTTATGGGCAAATTTTGGGCATTTTAGTTTTTATCCGTTATCAGTATTCATACACTCTACTGCAGCGTGTATATTGAATGATCGTTTTCTGTATTGATTCCTCGCTGCGCACAAGCGAGTCGATCGTGAGCGAGCCAGAGCTTTCCTCAAAATGCCTCACAACTCCGACTGGTGTAAACAAACATTGAGAGAACATGCTTTCGCAATATGTGCAATGACAGAAGTTAACTCCTTAGAAATAAAGGCTGAAATAAACCATTGCTTAATTTTAATATTATCTACTGAAATAAAATAAGAATATGATACTTCTCCTTCTCAAGATACAGCGGTGTGCATAACTAATTTCAGAGGTTAGGTTAAGTACTTTTGCATGTTGTTAAATTTCAGAAATGCAGTTCCCATGTAAATTTATAGTGAAAAGGTTATCATTATTCCACAGGGAGCTTGAAATATGTTTTCACAATACATGCGCAGTAAATCTAGGTTAGGTGACGCCGTTTGAAGTTAGAACATGTTTGCCACAAGCCTCTGGAGTGATGCCATTACATTTTTTAAGTATGAAACTGAATATGCGTGTTCAGACTATTGGAATTAGAAAATATGTGCTAATGAGTAAGCCACTGCTTGGAAAATATCCACGAAAATGTTTAAACAAACCAATTGCTTGTTTCATACAGATTTTAATGTGTTTTTGTGCGAGTTTGATATCTTTCCTGACTTTATAGAAAATCATGTATAACGTTATAAGAGCAACCTTAAACCGAAGCGGTTTTGCATTAACCGACAAAAATATGTCAAAAGGAAGGGTTAACCATGGGCTCACCATTATCAGGAATAATAGCGAACATATTCTTTAAGAACATTAAAAACAGTTGAACTAAGAGACTTAGAGGGAGACAAAGTTTAAGAGGTGTGCAACTATACTCACCGGCAAAATTAATCAATCAATGAATTTTCTAAGGAAAAAGTTTAACACAAGGGTAATCTTCAGCATGAACCGAACAAAGTTGTAACTACAGTACAGTGTGTAGGGTAGATATCTCCTTGTTTTATTGCTGTCACTGTGTAAATAATGTATTATAGTACAATTTATGTTAATACAGGCAAAGATCTCTGGAAAAGGTGTGCTTTCTACTGAAACCTAGATTTAAGGTAAACCCCCGTTTAAGGTTAAAAATATCTGGTCCCTGTAAAAATGTTAAATAGGGGTTCTACTGTATATATACGTGGTACTAGTTTCGGCCCTACAATCTTGGGCCATCTTGAACCATATAACCATAAAATATGTTAAAAACTGATTGGCCTATACATAAAATCTTTTAACATATACACTTAAAATTATCTTGTCAATCTGTTCATTGGTTGCATTAATACGTTTTGGGTATTGTTCAAGTTCATTCTTACGTTATTTATGTTAAAGTAACTTGCACACGCTTATTGTAAAATTGATATAAAACAATTGTGGTATTATACGTCATATTATTGACATTGCCTTGATCATTGTTGTCCATATGTGGTAGAATAGAAGTTGGTTGACTTCACAGTGTGTGTTTGAATAGCACGTATGAATCATGGCAAATAGTTCTATCTTGTTGATGTTACGAGGCGAGTTATCACAATAAGTCGAGTGGTTATTGGCTTAGAGGGAACATCCTTTCCAGTGCTATTTCGTTTGGTTTAATGGAACATGTGTACTGTCTTCTGTGTGAGACTTCTTGTGTGGTGAGTGGTCATGAAACAGGGAAGAAGGTGGTGCGGTAGGCGGGATCGGAGGTGGAGCTTGAAGTTGCGGTGGGGGTTGATATATCTTGTATGGATTAGAGTACTTTTTAAGATATGTGTTAGCAATGTTATTGGAACGGTAGAATCAAATAAAATATTTACTTTTTCAGTTAATTCATTTAAATTATAATTTGGATTAGTGCACTGGTCGATTTGAATGAAAAGTTCCTCGGTAATGTTGAGCAGGGTGCCTTTAAAAAAAAAAATTAGGATACGAAAATCTTGTTTGTGATGTGCTGACCCATGGCTGAAAATCTATACTGTTGTGCAAAACTTAAGGATGAGATAGATAAAGCAACATAAGATATCAACTACTCGGTGAAAATAAACGAAAGTGTGGTGACATGTTGCCAGAGGTCTCCCACACATGCATAGAAACCTGGCATGAGGTCGGCATAGTGCTAAATGGGCAGTTGAAGAAATGGGGCAAGACAGTGTGAGTCAATCAGTGAGCTGTTACGCTGCACTGTGGTGGAGTTATTCATTACAACATGGCCCAGAGGCAACATTTGGATGACTTCATAGGGGAAAGAAACGTCAGGAAACTGGAAGAAGGACGAACTCTGAAGAGTGTAGCCCAGGAGTTTGGTATTGCTCACAGTATTGTTTCACATGAATGGAGAGCAGCATTGTGAAACACAGGCATTGCTGCCCGATGGAGAGGAGGGGGTCGGCCATGCTCAACTACAGCAGCACATGACCTCTACATTGCACAACAGGAAAGAAGGGACTTGCGTCAAACAGCGGGTGCAATTGCAACCACATTTAACAGGATTGTGACGCACCCAATCTCATGTTCCACAGTGGCACGGTGACTGCATGGGGGTGGTCTGTTTGCCTGACGACCATTACGTTATGTTCCGTTGACATCCGCACATCAGCGGCACTGTTTGCGATGGTGCCAAGAGCATCAGGTCTGGATCGACCAGGAGTGGAAGAAGAAGAAGACGGTTCACTTAAATTTTTGGACATTAAAATAACTCGGACAGCAAACCAATTTCAGTTTGGAATACACAGGAAACCTACATTTACGCCAACTACAATTAAAAATAGTTCTCCATATCCCGATTCGCACAAGAAATCCGCATATCATAGTTTTGTCAATAGAGCCTTTGAAATCCCAATGACTGAAAAAGAGAGGAATAAAGAGCTTGCTTACATTTGGAAACAAGCCTTGTTCAATGGCTTTAGCCTTAGAGTCATCATTAAAATAATCACTAAACGTATATATAAACAACAAATAAACCTGACAGAACAGTTGGATAAAACAAAGAAGTACGTAAAGTTCACGTACAATAATCTTAAAATTTTCGGCGCAAGATAGTGATGTTCTGTTTACTCTCTTGACTGTGATTATTGTGTTTTGAACATTAACTGAATTGCCACGATGTGATACAATGTTAATATTTTGCCTGTGTTCAATATGTTAGTTATTTTAAGATCTTCGCTAATTGGCTGATGATGACACTCTAAATGTGTTGAAACCGGTCCCATTAAACAGGTTGTAACTACTTTTTACTACGGAGTATTGAAAGGTGGATCCTTCCCTATAATATTGTACATCGTATTTTCTCTATTCAATACGGAACTATCATGAAGTTTTTAACTTTAAACTCACAAATCTATTCAAGAAACATAATATCAAAATAGCTTTTTCAACTAACAACAATAATAAACATGGATTTTTCAACCATAACACAGTTAACAGACATAAAGAGGAAGAATATGAGGAGTCAGGTATATATAAGCTAACATGCAACCAATGCAGGAGCTCATACGTGGGACAGTCGGGAGGGAATTTCTAATAGATATCATGAACACGTTAATGCTGAAAAACACAGTAGATTCTCCGCAATGGGGGCTCACATGAAAGAAACGGGACACAAATTCACTGACATTAAACAAGACCTTGAAATTATCAGAAGGGTAAATAAAGGAAAAATCATGAACAATCTGGAAAATATCCATATCTTTCTCAATAAATCAGAGAATAAGGACCGGAATTTAAATGACATGAGTGAAGAAGGAAACCCCCTTTTCAAACACATATTTAGACACAAGGAACTATTAAATAGAAAAATACCGAGCTCGATAGCTGCAGTCGCTTAATTGCGGCCAGTATCCAGTATTCGGGAGATAGTAGGTTCGAACCCCACTATCGGCAGCCCTGAAAATGGTTTTCCGTGGTTTCCCATTTTCACACCAGGCAAATGCTGGGGCTGTACCTTAATTAAGGCCACGGCCGATTCCTTCCCACTCCTAGCCCTATCCTGTCCCATCGTCGCCATAAGACCTATCTGAGTCGGTGCGACGTAAAGCAACTAGCAAAAAAAATAAACAAATAAAATAAAATAAATAGAAAACAAACATGTTCAGTAAACAAAACCAACAAGTATGACATCATGATGTCACAACTAAAACCCCCTCTCCCCGAGAAACGCCTGATGACGACACCCCCTTGCCTCCCCTTCCTCCACCGGATCACACTAGCAAGCAGGCATTGACACACCGCTACTTCACCAGGTCAAGGACGGTAGACACAGACCAACACCTAGGACAGCGAGAGTAGTAAGGACGTACATCCGGTAAGTTAAGAATATTCCTAACACGCCCTAACTTCGTAACACGAGTCAACATGTAAATTTCAATAAATTTAATGAGATTCGCGTATTTTCTGCCAGTTACGGATCATGTGCAAGCTACCCATTTAGACAAATTCAAACACATTGAAACTCCCAACACAACATTGTATCTTCCGAAGGCAAAAGTAAAAGCAAGATAAACAAACTAGTTAATGAACCTTTAGAACAAATACTAAAGGAACTTCGAAAGAAGTTTTATTCCTGGTGATAAGAAGCTGGACACTCAAGGAAAAACAATGTCCAACACACTCCAGCTATACTCAGTGAAAAGTGGACCAATATTTTAAAGCATATTCACATACTCTATAAGACATATTAAGCCATTTTAAACTACCAATATTTTTAATATATTAAACACTAAGTATCATTAAGCAACAACTTTCACCTCCACACAATCCACAAACAACCCCCTCCCCCCAGCATTACCTTCCTCCCTCAATTAGTCTATAAGTTTTTAGTTTCCCATGGGATACTTTTTAAGATTGACTAAAGAACACACATGTGCTTACTTTTAATGTATTATCACCTAAGCTTTTGTTCGTACAGCTGATGATGACTGCAAAGCAGTTGAAACATGTACTGTATTTGTTAATTTTCTTATATATTTGCCAAAGGCAAAGAACAAAAGTATTGATTAGGTGGAAAAACATTATTGTGATTATTAGAGGAGTGGGGTCGCATGCTCTTCTCAGATGAGAGCAGATTCAGTCTAAATAGTGATTCTAGACATACCCTCATCTGACGAGAGGTGGGAACACGTAATGCACCCAGGAACATTGTTAAACATGATCATTTTGGTGGTCCAAGCGTTATGGTGTGGGGAGGCATAATGTTGCATGGGTGTACATCTCCAAATCTTTGAACAGCGTACACTCACCGGTCAATGTTATTGTGACGATGTACTTCTTCCCCATGTGCATCTTTTGAGGGGGTGCATTCGGGCCTGACTTCATTTCTATGGATTACAATGAATGACCGCATCGAACAGAGCAGGTGGAAGAGCTCTTGGAACAAGAGGATATTCGGCGAATGGACTGGCCTGCCCAATTCTCTTAACTTAAATCTCATCAAGCACGTGTGGGACATGTTGGGCAGACATGTTGCAGTACGTCCACATGCACCAAAGACCATCCAGAAGTTGTCAACTGCGCTGGTGGAGGAAAGGAATGCCCTACCACAAGAACTCCTTACCAATCTTGTGGCCAGCATGGGAACACGTTGCAAAGCATGCATCACTGTCCATGGTGATCACACACCCTTTTAAGAACCATGTCCCTTCTTTTGTGATGTCCAGTGGACCATCATGAGTCGCAGTGACTTACGTGTAATTTATTGCCTGTGTATAAAAGTGTAATTTCTGTTCGTCTCATTGCATACACCGTACGATACTGTAGCAGTTCTTCCTATGTATGGTTCAAGTTTCATCGAGCTATGTTACTTGGCAGTCATACAACATGCGAAAGTTACTCGTCCTTAACTTTTGCATAGCAGTGTATTATGTTTTGTAGCGTTGATATGTTCAGCGTCACATATTGCAAAGTTCCTTCCCGTCTGTCCCACGTAACTTGCTTTACATTCTTTACATTCAAGAATTTACAGACTGCTCTGTCAAGTGTGGATCTGATTCCTTAGGGACCTGTACTACGACTGTCAAATACATATCTGGGTGTGTAGGCTGCAGTTTTGCAGTCTGGAAGATAAATATTTATTTACATACTACCAATGGATTTCAACTATGGTATTGTTATGCAGAAAGTGTAGTAATATTTTTATTGCATTGTCAGTAAGGTTACTGAAGATGTAGTGAAATTTACTACAGTGATGTTTCATTTGAATAGCACTATTTATATTCAAATTATATTTCCAGAGTCCAATATCGGACTTTTATTATGCTATAACATGGAAGTTCCTGCCAAGAAAACAATTAGGATTGAAATCTACATATATGAGAAACTTAAAAATTTATTGAATATGTAATGAAATACAGAAATTGTTGTAGAAAATAAAAAGACTGAAAATTTTATGTGGATGCAGAGAGTAAGAGTCAAGTTATGTATTCTATGAAATAATTCATAGCACATAATATAATTTTGTTTCTTCCTCTAATAGTAATTAAGAGGATGCACGTTACAGTGAAAGTTAAATTTATCTTCATAATCAATGCCACCAGTATTGTTAAGATGTAAAATAAATTGGGAAATCTGGCTGTCACTAGTAGACGGTATGCATGCGGTGTTGGATCGGTAATTTTATTATTAATTGTTCAATTTATTGCTGCAAATTTAAGAGTAAATAGTTAGTAGTAAGTTGTTATGAAGTCAAAGAAATATAACCTTCTCAATGTCCCTATTCGATGGACGAATTACCAAAAACAATGTCATATACCCTCACTTCATATGAATGCTGCGGAGAGTTTTGGTAATGAACCCAGGCTTTTGGCATGCACTTTAGTGATTAGGAATTGTATACCACCACCTCTAGTACCCTTCCAACAAACATTTGAGTGGTAAAAAATTATTCAGCTATAATGGGACTTGAACTGGGGAGAAAAGAGGTCGGAATGGAAAATGGAAAACAAATGAGAGAATTGATAGGAGTAAACTAATATGGTCTGAACAAGTAAAGAGGATGGGGAAGGAAAGAATACCAAAACAGATGATGGAGATGAAGTTCAAGGGAAGAAGAGTGAGAGGGAGCCCATGAACAAGGTGGATTGATTCAATAAAGAGGGGTATAAGAAGGTGAAACCTGTACTGGGGAAAAGTGACGGAAGAGGAATGGTGGAAGGAGAGATGAAGGTGAAGAAGTGCTATAAATGCCCCGACCTGGCAGGAGCTGGATAAGGGGAAAGAAGGATGATGATGATCTCTGTGATATATAATATCTGTACGGAACATGACCCATCACGTTGAAGTTTATTTCAAATCCCATTAACTACTTTCACGGTATTGAGAGATGCCTAGGTATCTGAATTTTGTACCTTTTTGGGCCAGTAAATCTACCAACATGAGGTTGAGCATCAATCAATCAGTCAATCAATCTGAATTTAGGGCTGTTGGATTTTGTAGTAGGGACTAACCAAAGTCAAATTCATCAGTTCACCAGTGTCCCAAATAACTAACAATAGTGCTGGGTAATGGTGGGCTGCATCAATGTAAAATAAATTAATCAAAATTCACTGCCACTGGGAAAGTGTTAAGTGAATGAAATGAATATCAGGTAAATATTGATCCTTTTCTTACTCACAACTCGACGTGTTTATTTGCAATCGTCTTGCAACTAAAAGGTAAGAATAAATGAATATCATGTTAATATGAAATAAATAAATAAATAAATAAATAAATAAATAAATAAATAAATAAATAAATAAATAAATAAATAAATAAAATAAATAAAATGATTAAAACTAATAGTAAAAAATTAATGAAAGAAAGTCTCCACCTGTATAAAGAATATGCCTTTGTTAAAAATTTCAGATCTTGCGTGTGGTAGGTTTGGCTGCGCATCGTGCACATACAAACACTTCCGGATATCCTGGACTAAATATGTTTCCTTGTGACGGGGACCAAAAATAACTTCCATGGGCTAAAAATGGTTCCTTGATTTGTATTACCTATCTTATGTACGTTGCCTAGTGACAGTGAATCTATACATTTTAATCCTGGTGACAGTACATTGGATTGTTATATCCGAACACAGGTTTTCCGCCAGCAAATGCGAAAACGAATGCCATAGATTTGGCTGAGTACTACACGCACATATGCACATGCATGCACGCACTCTTCATTTTATTATTATAGATTTATAGATGGGTAAAAAATGAAGGAAGAATTTGTGTGTTCTAGACTATTGCCTCCTGTAACAACCTCAAATGAAATATTTTCAAAATTAGACCAATTTATGAAAATGAATGGTATAGAATGGAGTACATGTTCGTATTTATTCTGATGGAGCTCGTGCAATGACTGGAAAACATAGTGACGTTGCAAAATTAAAGTAGTGTCGCACAAGCAAAATGTGTACATTGTAGCATTCAGTATAATTTTAAAGTTTTTTGTCAAACACTACTGTAAATATAACACATATAACACTATAACATAGCTCTAAAAATATACCATTAAACAAAGAATGACATTTTTTGCTCTTGAAATAACATAATCAGATTCTATCAGATCACACTTTTTTAATTGATGAAAATTGTTTATAAATGTGGAAACATTTCAGTTCTGATTATACCCTTTAGTACCTGAAAATTAGAACTTATCTTAATGAAGTGCTCCAATAATACATCCTCTCTCCTTGCTACTCCAACAAAGAGTACGAATTGGAGTAATGCTTTGTCATTGGTGTAAGTCCAGCTGGCTACTTGTCGGTAACTTTCCATTACGGCATGTTCCTACTTTGAATTGTACTTTTAGCTTGATTTTGTTATTACTATTGTTATTCCTGTAACGGCATTTCCGTGGCTCACAGGGGATTAGGAAGCGCCTGGGTTGAATGGCTGGACAAGGAATTACTTAGAGCAACTTTTAATATAACAAATTTGGAAATTTTATTTCTTTCCTTTCCTTTTTCCTAGTTTAAAATTCAGAGATAGAAAATGTGAATAAATAACAAACAACAGAATAACTTATTAATGAGCTCGTCAGCTCTAACAATGTCTGGGACTTAGAAGTCCAGAATCAGGTACAAAACTTGATATAGTTAACAAGTTGTTAATTTACATTTACAGGAGCATTATTGCTCCAGGCAGTTACATATATTTTACAAGAGCAATGTTTGCTCCTAGCAGTTACATTACACAGGAGTCTAAGCTCCATAAAACCATGGTCTAACCTCACAGAGGCAAACAGTTTCTTTTAATAATAATGTTATTGGCTTTATGTCGCACTAACTACTTTTACGGTTCCCGGAGACACCGAGGTGCTGTAATTTTGTCCCGCAGAAGTTCTTTTACGTGCCAGTAAATCTACCGACATGAGGCTGATGTATTTGCGTACCTTCAAATACTACCAGACTGAGCCAGGATCAAACCTGCCAAGTTGGGGTCAGAAGGCCAGCGCCTCAACCGTCTGAGCCACTCAGCCTGGCAACAATTTCTTTTGACGCAATAAAAATTCCACTTCGCATTAAAGTGTTCATGCACATTTGCCCCGACGTGGGCTTATCCATTGCTCAACAGTTATATTAGTCATTGTTCCCAAAGGGAATTAACATAAGGAAATATTTACACTCTGAAATGAATAAATAGGGACATAATTGCCCATACTATATGGCCTTAATGGTAAAAGGAAAAGGTTGCACATATCCGGCCCTCAGACTTTGCGAAAAACCGAACATTTAAACCACCACTTTACAAAGTTACATTAAAAGAAAAATGGCTGAAACCTTCCTCGCAAACTATCCGCAGGCTCAATCACGTATGTAGGTAAATTCTGCCATTACCTTATGTCGCTGGATCTTCTTCAAGCAGGCCTTGCCCCTGCCTCCTAGCTCACATCAAGTCACACTCCTCAGCACTGGCGCAATTCAGACAAGACATCCCTTAAGTGCCCTGCTTTTATAGTGCCATAAAGGGAGGCTTCCAGAACACTTTGGTGATTGGTTGAATTCCTGTACATACCACCAGATTTAATTGGTTAGAGAACATATTTACCAGTATCTGATAGGTTGATTACAGTCGAGGAGGAACCAGCTGAAGTGTTGACAACTTTGGTACATAAAAAACGCAATCCTCAGAAAAGGGTTTACCAACTCCAAAAATAATTATTACTGTATTAATTAGTTTCTACTCCAAGAGGGTGCAAGCAAATCGATGGTAGACACATCTAACTGGAGAAGACGAAAGTTTCTGGGAGTTCACTAGTTCAAGTCTGTTGACATAGATGGCCTTAGAGAAGGCATGCTGTTTAGTACCCCTGGTACAATTCCTATTATTATATTTTAATGTTTACAAAATTATATGGGTTTTTTAATGAGCATTTAATGGGATGGCTAGTTTATTGGTAATTTTTTGTTTTGTCATATCCTGGTACATTTTCTGATGCCATCATGCCATTAGTGAAAGTGTATTTGTAGTTTTTTTATTATTATGTATTAGGGAGTAATTGTAAGTTAATGATTGATGAAATAAAGGTATGAAATTGAATTGATTCATAAAGCCATTAGTGGAGTTCAGTAATGAGCTAGAGACGCGGGAAGAGCATTGTCTGCTGTGGCAACATGTGTGCTACGTTATTTTCACGCCACTTTTATTCTGTCCTTCTTGGTGTTATAAAACCAAACCCCATGGTGCAACAGCCCCAAAGGATCTTGGCCTACCAAGCGACCGCTGCTCAGCCTGAAGGCCTGCAGATTACGATGTATCGTGTGGTCAGCAAGACAAATCCTCTTGGCCGTTATTCTTGGCTTTCTAGACCGGGGCTGCCATCTCACTGTCAGGCAGCTCCTCGTTTGTAATCACGTAGGCTGAGTGGACCTCGAACGAGCCCTCGGAATCAGGTAAAAATCCCTGACCTGGCCGGGAATCGAACCCGAAGCCCCCGGATAAGAGGCAGACACGCTACCCCTACACTGCAGGGCCGGATTCTTAGCGTTATAACCACACAAATTTCAAGTACTGTGAATGATTACGTAGAAGTGGATGAAGGTTTTCAGTAAGTGCACTGTCATCGACATCAAATTATTATTGTACTGTATGTTGTTTTATATTTATATTGAAGACACTTCAGTAATGCTCTATGAAGAAATATTTGTAAATTATAACGTAAATTATTTGAGCTAAATGTACTTTAATTTTAGAGTTGCCATATGGACACACTTGGCGCTTATACTCTGTGACATTGATCAAAGTATTTTTTTTCACCAGGAGAGGATTTTCACTTTTTTTTTTTTTTTTTTTTTTTTTTTTTGCTAGTTGCTTTACGTCGCACCGACTCAGATAGGTTTTATGGCGACGATGGGACAGGGAAGGGCCAGGAATGGGAAGGAAGCGGCCGTGGCCTTAATTAAGGTACAGCCCCAGCATTTGCCTGGTGTGAAAATGGGAAACCACGGAAAACCATTTTCAGGGCTGCCGACAGTGGGGTTCTAACCTACTATCTCCTGAATACTGGATACTGGCCGCACTTAAGCGACTGCAGCTATCGAGCTCGGTGGATTTTCACTTGCTGAAGGATTGGATATTATTTATAATCACATCACTGATGAAGATATTGATATGTTTGAAATCAAAATCTCTCCAGAAACAAAAAGCTGGATTGCAGAGAGGGAGCAGTAGATGTCAAATTGTACTATTTTATGGACAAAAGGAACACATTTTTACTATGAGAAGCCATCTTTTTCTCAAATTGAGATTTCTCTAGGTACATGTCTACAGTCAAAATTTTTGAGCAGTTTATTGACAGTGAACTAATCAACCACTTACTGGATGAAAAAAGGCGGTATGCTTATTTTTTAATTTTATGGATTGCAAGGTAACTGCAGGTGAAATATGCTGTTTTGTTGCTATTTTATTTGTTAGTGGTTATAATAACCTTCTATCTAAACAAAATTATTGGGACTCTTAACGATGACATGAAAAATGTAGCTATTTGGCAGGCCATGCAAAAAGATAGGTTACTTCAGATTTGTTTGCTTTCTGCACTGTGTAGACAAGAGCAAAATTGACAAAAATGACAAGGCCTGGAAAATCCTCTCCTTGTTGGAAATGATGAAAGAAAGATGCATTGATAATTTTGTTCCTGAAGAACATCTGGCATATGATGAATATATGGTCAAATATTTCAAATGTCATAACTGCAAAGAGTTTATTTGTGGAAAACCAATTAGATTTGGTTACAAGATATGGTGCCTAAATACTAAGGATGGTTATTTAGTAAATTTTGATTTGTACCAAGAGAAAGGTGCTAAATCAAAGATAGACTATGAAAAATTAGTTGCCAGAGCTCCAAGTCCCATACTTGTGTTGCTTGATGAATTGCCTGATGAAGATAAAAATCTGAAGTACTCACTTTACACAATTTGTTTTCTGGTGCAACACACTTTTAATTTCTAACATTCCGTGGGTACTCAGCCATAGGAACAGTTCGAGAAAACAATTCTGAAAGAATGTCCCTTGGTTAATAAGCTGATGTTTCTAATCAAATTTGATAATAAATTAGGGCAGTCAACTAAAGTTCAACATATGTCAATATAGACTATAAATTGAATGACATATTACATTGTAGTACAAATAGTTATTAGCAAGTCTTTTAATCCTAGTTTTAATTATTTTCACAAACATCGATGTATTAATATTTACCAGCGAGAATGAAGGAGGATGTTGTTGTTGTTGTTTGAGTCATCAGTCCATAGACTGGTTTGATGCAGCTCTCCGTGCCACCTTATCCTGTGCTAACCTTTTCATTTCTACGTATGTATTGCATCCTACATCTGCTCTAATCTGCTTGTTATATTCATATCTTGGTCTACCATATCTTGGTCTACCCCTACGGTTCTTACCACCTACACTTCTTTCAAAAACCAACTAAACAAGTCCTGGGTGTCTTAAGATGTGTCCTATAATTCCATCTCTTCTTCTTGTCAAATTTAGCCAAATCGATCTCCTCTCACCAATTCGATTCAGTATCTCTTCATTCGTGATTCGATCTATCCATCTCACCTTCAGCATTCTTCTGTAACACCACATTTCAAAAGCTTCTATCCTCTTTCTTTCTGAGCTAGTTATCGTCCATGTTTCACTTCCATACAATGCCACGCTACACACGAAAGTCTTTAAAAACGTCTTTCTAATTCCGATATCAATGTTTGAAGTGAGCAAATTTCTTTTCTTAAGAAAGCTCTTCCTTGCTTGTACTAGTCTGCATTTTATGTCCTCCTTACTTCTGCCATCGTTAGTTATTTTACTACCCAAGTAACAATATTCATCTACTTCCTTTAAGACTTCATTTCCTAATCTAATATTTCCTACATCACCTGCCTTCGTTCGACTGCAGTCCATTGCTTTTGTTTTGGACTTATTTATTTTCATCTTGTACTCCTTACCCAAGACTTCATCCATACCATTCAGCAACTTCTTGAGATCTTCTGCAGTCTCAGATAAAATAACAATATCATTGGCAAATCTCAAAGTTTTGATTTCCTCTCCTTGGACTGTGATTCCCTTTCCAAATTCCTCTTTGATTTCCTTTACTACCTGTTCTATGTAAACATTGAAAAGGAGAGAGGACAAACTGCAGCCTTGCCTCACTACTTTCTGGATTGCTGCTTCTTTTTCAAAGCCCTTGATTCTTATCACTGCGGACTGATTTTTATATAGATTGTAGATAATTCTTTGTTCTCGGTATCTGACCCTATCATCTTCAGAATCATAAATAGCTTGGTCCAATCAATATTATCGAATGCCTTTTCTAGATCTACGAATGCCATGTACGTGGGATTGTCCTTCTTGATTCGATTCTCTAAGATCAGACGTAAAGTCAGGATTGCTTCACGTGTTCCTACATTTCTTCTGAAGCCAAATTGATCTTCTCCCAACTCAGCTTCAACTTGTTTTTCCATTCTTCTGTAAATAATACATGTTAAAATTTTGCAGGGATGAGATACTAAACGAATGGTGCGCTAGTTTTCATACCTGTCAGCACCGGCTTTCTTGGGAATAGGTATAACAACATTCTGCCGAAAATTGGATGGGACTTCTCCTGTCTCATACATCTTACACACTAAATGAAATAACCTTGCCATGCTGGTTTCTCCTAAGGCAGTTAGTAATTCAGAGGGAATGTCATCAATTCCAGGTGCCTTGTTCCTATTTAGGTCGCTCACAGCTCTGTCAAACTCTGACCTGAAAATTGGGTCTCCCATTTCATCAGCGTCAACAGCCTCTTCATGTTCCAGAACCAAATTATCTACATCTTTACCTTGATACAACTGTTGGATATGCTCCTGCCATCTTTCTGCTTTGTCTTCTTTCCCTAGAAGTGGCTTTCCATCTGAGCTCTTAATATTCATAGACCTAGATTTCCTTTCTCCAAAGGTTTCCTTGATTATCCTGTATGCAACATCTACCTTTCCCAGAACCATACAGCCTTCAACATCCTTGCACTTCTCCTTCAGCCATTTTTCCTTAGCTACCTTGCACTTTCTATCCACTTGATTCTTTAATCACCTGTATTCTTTTCTGCCCTCTTCATTTCTAGCATTCTTGTATTTTCGTCGTTCATCAACAGGTCTAGTATCTCCTGAGTTATCCACTGATTCTTAGTTGATCTTTTCTTCCTTCCTAACATTTCTTCAGCAGCCCTACTGACTTCATTTTTCATTACTCTCCACTCTTCCTCTATAGTGTTTCCTTCAGCCTTTTCATTTAGTCCTTGTGCAACATATTCCTTGAAACAATCCCTCACACTCTTTTCTTTCAACTTGTCTAGATCCCATCTTTTTGCATTCTTTCCTTTCTTCAATTTCTTCAACTTCAGATGGCATTTCATGACCAACAAGTTGTGGTCAGAGTCCACGTCTGCTCCTGGGAAAGTTTTGCAATCCAACACCTGGTTTCTGAATCTCTGCCTAATCATAATGAAGTCTATTTGATACCTTCCAGTGTCTCCCGGTCTCGTCCATGTATACAGCCATCATTTGTGGTGTTTGAACCAAGTATTGGCAAGGACTAAATTATGATCAGTGCAGAATTCAACCAGCCAAGTTCCTCTTTCGTTCCTTTGTCCCAATCCAAATTCTCCTACTGTACTACCTTCTCTTCTTTGGCCTACCACTGCATTCCAGTCTCCCATCACAATTAGATTCTCGTCACCTTTTACATATTGTATTAAATCTTCTATCTCCTCATATATTCTTTTGATTTCTTCATCATCCGCTGAAGTAGTAGGCATATAGACCTGCACTATTGTGGTGGGCATTGGTTTGGTGTCTATCTTGACGACAATAATTCTTTCACTATGCTGGTTGTAGTAGCTTACCCGTTGCCCTATTTTCTTATTCATTATTAAACCAACTCCTGCATTTCCCCTGTTTGATTTTGTGTTGATAATTCGGTAGTCGCCTGACCAAAAATCTTGTTCTTCCTGCCAATGTACTTCACTTATACCAACTACATCTAACTTTAGCCTATCCATCTCCCTTTTCAGATTCTCTAACCTGTGTATGTGCAGTCTTCAGCCCTAAGGCTGGTTGGATCCTCAACAGCTCCGCCATCAGCTGTCATAGATGGCCTAGGCATCACTGAAGAGGCGTACTAGGGAAACGAGGAGTGAGGTAGTTTCTCGTTGCTTTCCTCACCAAGCCAGAAGTTGCTATTACATATCAGTCTGCCAAGCCCACTGAAATGCATGCACCAGCCCACCCTATGAGCAACATTTTCACACCATTCATAGCAGGGACTGGCTGCAGAAGGAATGGCATTACTAGCATCGCTCATACCTCAGTCACTTTCATATTGTCAAAGCCAAGGATAAGACAGAGACAGATCAATTAAAGTAACAAAATTGATCTAGCCCATACCAGAAGACATAGTGCACTGTAAACACTAAGTCCTGCCAGCAAAGGCAATTCTCTAACCTACCACAACGATTCAAACTTCTAACATTCCACGCTCCGACTCGCAGAATGTCAGTATCCGTCTTCCTGATGATCGCCCCCTCTCGTGTAATCCCCACCCGGAGATCCGAATGGGGGACTAGTTTACTTCCGGAATATTTTACCCGGGAGGAAGCCATCATCAGTACATCATTCATACAGAGAGAGCTGCATGTCCTCGGGAGGTTGTTACGGCTGTAGTTTCCTCGTTGCTTTCAGCCATGTAGCAGTATCAACACAGCTAAGCCATGTTGAGTATTATTACAAGGCCGTATCAGTCAATCATCTAGACTGCCGCCCTTGCAACTACCGAAAGGCTGCTACCCCTCCTTTCGATAAACCATTCGTTAGTCTGGTCTCTCAACAGATACCCATCCGATATGGTTGCACCTGCGGCTCGGCTATCTGCATCATTGGGACACGCAAGCCTCCCCACCGCGGCAAGGTCACATGGATGTAGGATGCTAAACGGTTTGTTTTGTCACCTATTCAGTACATATAAATTTTACAATTTAGGAATTTATTATTGATTCCACTTGAGACATGTTTCGCCCTTCATTGAGGGCATCATCAGTCAAATTATCTCCTCAAGGCAAAAATCAGGTACCAGGTTAGTAGTTGACATGCACAAATTAATACATATTATTAATACACATTACAAAAATTAAGTAAGAGAAACAGTTTTACAATAGTGATGGTTGAACGTATAGTTTTATAGAATAAGAAGTCAGCACCAATGCGTAAAATTAAAATAGTAGAGTTCGGCAGTGGTGCTCTGGAGAACAGTTGACACAATCGTAGGAAAATATAAAGTTTTAAAAATATTTACATTATAACAATCAAGGGAGAAAGGGTGTAGTGCTTGGCGTCAATGTTTGTAATCAAAAATTAATGTCAATGGTTGGTAACTATACAGTATTTACATTGTCCAATTGAACAGTTGAGAATTTTACAATTTATATACATATTTACACAAGAGCAGCTTGGTGAGCAAGGATATAAAAAAATCTAGTACCAAGTGCGTCCTGTTGTTTTAAAGGTTGGAAGAAGAATGTAGCATTGACATTTCAGAAATTTGCAGAGTGGTTTATCTTAGCTAAAATCACCGGGGGTAGGGAAATATTCCATAGCCAAATGAGGTTTATAGGCATCAAGCTAAAAGTTGTCTGGTTGCAGCACCGAGATCGGTATGGAGACTGGTCAGTGTGGATGGAGACTCATGGGTATTCAGTGCGTTTGAATGGCAACAATGATGACAGTTATTTGTAGGTAATTGCTTATTAGGAATATGTTGCGGGTTGAAACTTTCGCTTATTCTTTTAGTTGACTTCTGTAGCTTCGAATGGTATGTGAAGACATCGGTGTGAGATGCTGGTGAGATTAAATTGATATTATTCCGTGGAAAAAAGTATGACGGACCTCGGGATGAAGTTATTGTTTTTTGTTGCTGGTCTGGTGAAATAGAATAGAATTGCTTGTGTTGTGAACTGCAGTGGAGAGATTAGAATGTATACGGTAACTGCAGAGTCAGAGCGTTGTAGCTAGAATAAGGCATCTTCTCATTCTGACTGCGAAGAGGAGCCGTAGTGGCACGCCATATTCGTGCCGATGTGCGCTGGGTTCTGGCGTGTTGTTGAAAGTTTTATTGTATGAAGTGGAAGTTGTCTGATGTGTCGCTGAGAGGTAATTGTTGATGAGTATTGGTGGACTATGAAGGAGGCACAGTCGGTAATACGCACATGCGGTTGGCACTGCACCCTTTCTCCCTTGATTGTTATAATGTAAATTTTTTTTAAACTTTATATTTTCCTATGATTACGTCAACTGTTCTCCAGAGCACCACTGCTGAACTCTATTTTAATTTTACGCATTGGTGCTGACTTCTTATTCTATAAACCTATATGTTCAACCATCACTATTGTACAACTGTTTCTCTTACTTAATTTTTGTAATGTGTATTAATAATATGTATTAATTTGTGCATGTCAACTACTAACCAGGTACCTGATTTTTGCCTTGAGGAGATAATTTGACTGATGATGCCCTCAATGAAGGGCGAAACATGTCTCAAATGGAATCAATAATAAATTCCTAAATTGTAAAATTTATATGTATTGAACGGGTGACAAAACAAACCTTTTAGCATTCTACATTCAGTATCTTCAATACGGATAATAATGATTTTTATCACTTGCAAGGTCACATGGTTCGCAGAGGAGGATGAAGGAGGATAGATTCATATAAACTTTATATTTTAACAAATTATATGTTAAAAAATGGATATCATGTTAACTCTTCCGCCACCACGTTTTACTATATGTTTACCGGGCGAGTTGGCCGTGCGGTTAGGAGCGCGCAGCTGTGAGTTCGCATCCGGGAGTTAGTGCGTTCGAACCCCACTGCCGGCAGCCCTGAAGATGGTTTTCCATGGTTTCCCATTTTCACACCAGGCAAATGCTGGGGCTGTACCTTAATTAAGGCCACGGCCGCTTCCTTCCCATTCCTAGGCATTTCCTGTCCCATCATCGCCATAAGACCTATCTGTGTCGGAGCGACGTAAAGCAACTAGCAAAAAAAAACTATATATTTGTTCAACAAGTTTTAATGGATGCTAATTTGTATTTTAAGTTTATATTCATATTTATCTATTAAGCTGAAGATAGCCCAAAAAAGGGCTGAAACTAGTACTGAATAAAGTATATTCATGTAAATAGAGTTGTGTTTGTCGGGAGAGAAAATCTTTCCAATTCTTCTTTGTTATTGTAAATTCATCAGCACGGAAATGGAATAGCATCAGATTTGTCAGAATTCTTCATATCTAGCTATTCTTGAGGTGAAACAAAATGATCACATTTACTTCTTTTTAAATGAGGGTGTTTGCAGGTAAAAGAACTAACAAGGAACTTTTAAACAATGTTTTTTTTTTTAATTTTTTTTTTTACAATTTGCTTTATGTTGCACCGCATCTTATGGTGATGATTTGATAGGAAAGGCCTAGGAGTAGGAAGGTATTAGTCGTGGTCTTAATTAAGGTCAGCCCCAGCATTTGCCTGGTGTGAAAATGGGAAATCACAGAAAACCATCTTCAAGGCTGCCGACAGTGGGGTTCGAACCCACTATCTGCCGGATGCAAGCTCACAGCTACGCGCCCCTAACTGCATGGCCAACTCGCCCGGTTTTAAACAATGGAAATTTGTAAAAATTAATCTGAATACTTAATACTCTCATTGTGTTTATCCTGTAAAATAAATTATCTGCTTTGAAAGGGAGTTCAAAACAACCAGTACCGTGTTTACATATTTTCTTTCACAGAAAGTGTGTTTGTTTTTTGAGGATAAGCCACATAAAGTTTTGAAAAGATGTATACAAAATCATATGATAGAAAATCAACCTTTCTGCCACAATATAGGACAAGTATAAGATAGGTGTGCCATTTTCAAGATTATTCCTCAATTAATAGCAGAAATATTGAATGTTCTCTTAAATGTATCCTCTTTGGTGTATGAAGCACCTTAAATTCTGATTTTATTTTCCGTCTTTGTTAATTGTAATAAAGTTTTCCATTTTGTTGCAGGTTGAGAAGAACTCGCACCAGCTAATATATTTCCTCCTATTTCTACGGCTCTTCCCAATGACTCCAAACTGGCTCATCAATTTGGCTTCTCCTATTATGGGTGTTCCACTTCATTTGTTTTTTGTAACAGTTTTGATAGGTAATTTCTTCTATCTTAGAATTAATTTATTACTGTAATAATTATAATTATTTTGTGCTTTGTTTTTACTTTATGGGTTTTTGAGATACATAAATCAAACAGAATTAGTTTTATAAATCATTTTCTACCCAATGTGTAAAGGTATTTTTGTTAATGAAGCAACATGCCGTGTAAACTGGAGATGTTATGAATATATAAAGTATTAATATTATATGGTATTCTCTGCAGGTCTTATGCCATACAACTTCCTCTGTGTGCAAGCAGGAGAGATGTTAACAACTCTGACATCCCTTGATGATGTTTTCAGCTTGCGAACATTTGGGCAGTTAGCCTTGATGGCTGCTGTAGCCCTTGGTCCCAGTATCCTCCTCAAGAAGCCTGTTGAAGCTTGAAGATATTTTTACTGTTAACTCTAAAGGAAGGGCTGTATTCCATTTAAAATAAGATGTTAATCAGGCACTGATTTTAATTATAAATTATTTGTAAATACGTTTATAGGTTTTTGTGTATCATGTAGAAAAACTGTCTAAAGCAGGAATATATTTATGCATTCCATTTCACTTCTTATTTTCTTTTTAAATGAATATGTATGGAATGTGAAGACATATATGGTACCTGTCTAATAATCATCAGTCACTGTTTCATTTACATCCTCTTAAACATTCATCCAATGCAGGAGAACACTGTGTAGACTTTTGATATTTTCTCAAATAGTAATCTCATGGCTCGTTGATGGCCTGCAGTATAACCTTCTGTTAAGAAAAAGTCGTAATTCAAAAACAACCATTAAAAGTGGATGGTAGTCAAAGATCCTGAGTTATTTTACCTGGAAAGAATATAGATGAACACTGATGCTTATAACATACTGAATACATGAATATTAAAATTAACTGAGTTTCTTCTCGTCCATTGTTTGTCACCAAGAATTCAGTGTTGTAACATGAGTGCGAGGAAAGGAATAATAACTTCAAAGGCCTCTCGTAGGAGGTGGATTACAGATGTAGTAGAAATCAGAACCTTTCTATTGATAGATATTATTTCAGGGTATTGCTACATTTTTTCTTATAGAGTATAATATAAGAAATCATACTTTGTAATGTTTAAAAAATAAAAATTCATGTTTAAGGAGAGGATTCTGATTTATTTCAAAATTGCCTTTTAGCTTATTACATATAATACATTTTTTTTTTTCAAAACATGTTCAGAGTATGGTATGTTTTAATTTAAGCAGTCACTCAAGAGAACTAAATCATTTTTCAGGAGAAGGAGAAAAAATGAAAGAAGAAAACGAGAACACCCCTTTAGAGTCTCCCTAGTTTTATCCATATCAAATACCTTCCTCTCTTAATCTTTCAGAGTAGTTGAATTTAAATGAAAACTGGTAATTATAGATGGATTATTTTTCGTTTTAAAAGTATAAGAGCCACTCAGTTATCAGGTTAATCAGTATTTAGCAGGCCATGATATATCTTTCATGCCAGAGCTAAAGGGTATAAGTCAAAAGTAGCTGCATTTCAGTATATAAGTTTTAAAAACAGAGACCATATTTATTGTAGGGAGTTTGAAATGAAGACCTAAACAATGGCAGTATTTCTAGACTTAATGAAAGCTTTCAACACATGTAGTAAGATTTATTAAAAGATAAATCATCTGTCCTCCAGTAAATCCTTGAAAGTGAAATACCACAGGGAACAGTACTTGGACCAGTGTTATTCCTACTCTACACAAATGACCTTTGTGATTTTCAGATAGATGGAAAAAAAATTCTCATATGCTGATGACTAAGTAATAGCTTTTATTTATTTCAATGAGTCTATACAGAGTTTTCCTCCATTGTTAGACCCTGTGTAATATCCAGACCTAAACAACCTCTTTCAACTTATTTACTGACTCCACTCTCCTATTAACTTAATCACACTCTACATTTAATTTATCACTCTTCACCTTAACTTTAATTACCATCTTTCTTTACATACCTCCAAATCAATCTCTTATCATTCAAATATACATATCCATACTCAGTCTCATTTAAACTGTAAACCAGACTTCACATTAAATTATACCACTACGTACGATCCAACTTAATCCTTCTCACCTTTCATTAATTACTATCAACTATAATAACTCTTAGCATGATCACACTTAGCAACCATCACTCCATTCTTATTCAATCTCTACATTAAATTTACTGTCCATTTTAAATACACTTCACTCACCTTCCAACTTAATCCTTCTCACCCTTCATTAATTACCACCATTCTTTACATCCCACCAAATTAACCTCTTAATCTTAATTACTCTCACTTATATTTCAAATATACTTAACTATCGAACTCCACATTGAATTCACTATTCAGTTCAAATATAGTTAACATACACATTCTACCATCTACCAAATTTAATTTCTTAACATCTTCCAATCTAATTATTTACAAACCGAACCAGCTTTCATTATTTCCACTCTCTTATTGACTTAATCACACTCCACATATAACTTCATCCCTCTTCACCTTAACTTACTATTCCAATATACTTTAATCACACTATATCTTCCCATCTAGTTGTACATTAACACCATTACCTAAGTTACTAATATTACTTGACTTTTTACTTCTCGTTACTATGTCTTCATCGCTTTTACCTTTCTTACCCCACAGTTCCTTTATAAACTCAAGCTTCTCCCTTTAATCATAGTTCCTCTTGCTTCTGCTTCCTCCCTCAAACCATTATTTTCACTATGCGTGTGACCACTTGGCATTTCTTGTGTTTTTCCCTCCATCGACACTTCCTGTATCCTCATTTCTTTTCTGCACTGCCCTCCAGACTAATTTCTTTTCCTGCTTCCCTAATTCCTTCTGAAACTGCATTTATGACCTCACTAGTTCTCGGTGCTCCTCCAATTCTACTATGCACGTCCTCTCCGGCACTACTCCTTTCTTCCTGCTTAAGACTCTCTTCCAATGCCTGAAGTTTCATCACTGTCCAACCTCGTGTCCATTTCCCATTTGTCACCACTAGTTGCTGACCCCTAATGTGCGCCCTCAACCCTTGCAGTCTTGCTCTTACTAGATGTTTCTTTAAAATTTTGAAATTCTTATTCCCATCTCTTCCCATATCCCTCTTAATCCAAATTGCAGATTTCCAGCGTTTCTTGTCACTATGTCCGCCATCAATGTGGATAACAACGTCACTTTTATAGGTCTGTGCCCTCTCACATTACCTACTCTTTCAGCATCATCTATATCAACCTCGTTGATTTCATTTTATTTTGGATGACATCTACCACTTTATAAATAATGTCCACTTTAGCTTCTGCCATTTCTTCCTGCACACCATAAATACATATGGATTTCCTCCTACATTCTTGACTGCTGGCTTCAATTTCTTTCTTCAGATTCAACACCTCCTCTTCCATATTTTTTATTTTCCCTCTTAGTAACCCAATTTCTCTCTCACTGTTTTCCACTTTAGTCTTAGTTTCTTTTGTGTTTTCCTCAATCCACTGCCTCGTCTTTTTGTACTCCTTAACTTGATCCTGTATCATCTTTTTTAACTGTTCAAATGGGCAGACCTCTTCCACTACCTCCTTTACCACCTTCCTTATGATTTCTACATCCTCCCAGTGCATGTTGCCACTGTTCTGCGAGCTTGGATTTACTTCCACACCCCCAATTAGCAGCAGCACAGTGACCACGCTGCCACCAACAGCATCTCACCCTTCAATCTCATCTCCACTTTACCTTCCTTTCTTTTAGTTGTTCCCTTCTTCATTCTTCCCTGCCATCTTCCCATAATGACCCGATATTGTTGTATACCGATCATCTTCCTCGTCACACTCCACTTGACCCGTCCACTCCCCCCCTCTTACTCCATTCCACTCAACTCGGCACGCCCGTTCCCGTTGCTTGCTTAGGCTAGACTGAGTAATAGCTTTTAACACAGTATCTTGGGAATAGACTTTTGATAAGTGTAATACAGCACTGATAACAATAAACAAATGGTTGCATGGTAATTTTCTGACTTTACCTTTACCTATTACGTTGCTTTTTCTATAATAAAACATTGCAATCCCCAGACAATTTATATATATCAAAATCCATACAAGCAATTGTTCAGACAATGATTGTAATTACAAAATGGTACAGAAAACAACTCACATTATAGTAATTGCCACGTAAGGCCATACACTAAAAGGTAAATATCACTGCCCGATTCTTCTTCTTCTTCTTTAAGGCTCATCACTGCTGCTAACATGACTAGTTACATATTAAAATCACCAGATATAACCATAACAAACTAACCTCAATGTATAACCATCGATAATGAACATTTCCTTACCCCAGTAAATGATAAAAAATCTGAAATAAATCAAGATATTCATAATTAAGCCGGTTTTCATGCTCAATGAAGAATTAAGGAAATAAACACACTTTCTCACTCATATTAATGTTATATATTTCTGCCTTTATTTTGATATACGCATTACTATAACCATATTATTAGAAAGAGGGGTGTCTTACACGATGCGATTTATTTAATATGTCATTGCAGTGTGATTTTCAAAAGTTCCTGAAATTACTTAGTGTCTTTCCTTTCTTTTGCGCGAAAGTTTCTTTCTCTCTTCAGTAACCAGAAAAGGAGAGAGATTATTGGGCATATTTTCAGTTTGCAGGCTGGTTATATCTTCAAGCTTATCCAGGATACACATAGGAGAATTAATGTGCTAAGCTATGTGAACGGAAATTAGGTCAGCTTTCAAGCTCACTGCGGAATTGAGAATAATAATGTTATTAGTTCTACTAACTACCTCTATGGTTTTCATAAATGCCAAGGTGCCAGAATTTTGCCCCGCAAGAGTTCTTACGTACCAGGTCTACAGACATGAGACTGGCACATTTGAGCACCTTCAAATACTGCCGGACTCGAACCCACCAACCTGAGCTAGTCATACATTCTCTCCTTCACTCGTTTAAATAAACATTTCCTGCCTTTATTTTGATGTAAGCATTACTATTACCGTATTCTTAAAGGGAGGGGGGAGGGAGAGAGAAATCTAGATTGTATATTTTATTGCAATTTCCATAAGTTCAAGGACTTACCATAAAGGACATATCTGTCCTTTTTTCTTGGATGTTGTTTTATTCTTCATCTTTCTTCAATAAGCAGTAGGGGACGGGGGCCATTTTAAACATATTTTTAGCTTGCAAGTTGATGTGTCTCTAGCTTACCACGTTAGGGAAACCCAGGAAAGGTACAGGGGCACTATTGAGTCAAACAACATTACCAGATTTTTATATATATATTGGCTTAAATCACACTGATTGAAGGCAGGTTGTAAGACAAGGATGGGATAGGAAAGAGGGCTAGGACGAAAGAAAGGGATCGTTGCCTTAATAAAGGTACAGCCACAGCATTAGCCTGAAGTGAAAATGAGGGAACCATGAAAAAAACAACTTCAGATCTGCAGACGGTGGGGTTCGAATCCACCATCTCCCGAAAACAAGGTTGCAGCAATGTGATTGAACTGCACAGCCAATTCACTCAGTTTCTTGTGATGCGCAATACCACATGGGCTTACTCTCTCCCAATTACACAGTTTGGATTTCTACCATAGGGCGACCCGCTCACCTGTATATGGATCTTTAGTTCTTCAATTATACATATTTGTAAGAACATTATGTACCTTAATAAAAGATACTTCCTTAGTCTGTAGTCTGATTGGTGCAGGTATAACAAATCTGATAATGATGCTTGTTGTTTAAAGGGACCTAACATCTAGGTCATCAGCCCCTAATGGTACGAAATGAGACGAAATGTAATGACAATTTAAAAGTTCAAAATCATCCACCGATCAGAATAAAAAACGTGATGATGAGGAATGAATGAATGGATATGAATTTAAAACAATCAGTGGATCCGACCGAGAAACTATCATAAACAATAGTATTACTGACAAAGGGACTGCTTCTAAAGCACAATCCTGAACTGAAGATGCTTGTTGTCTAAAGGGGTCCAAAATCCAGGTCAAAGGCCCCTCATAATGGTACTTATCGCTAGTGAAGTAGAACCATGGTATTCGTCATGTTGTGTTACTAATCAAAAGTAGCGCATACTCACAGTGTTCCACACATTATGGTACTACTCACAAGTATTGTAATTTGCATAGACCTATGGTGTTTCTCACATAATGGCGCCACTCATAGGCAACGCAAATCCAGGGTGTTCCTCATATAGTGGCTACTAATCACAGGCAACGCAAACCCACAGTGTCGCTGGTATAGTGGTACTAATCACAAGCAACACCCAGACCTGTGGTGTTTCTCACAATGGTACTAATCACAGGTACTGGAAAACCCATGCAGACTCATCTTATGTTGCTACTAATTACAAACCTACTGTGAACTTAACATAGTGGTACTACTCGCAAGTAAAGGCGACCCATGGTGTTCCCCGCGTGATGGTACTAATTAAAAGTAGTTTCATGGTTCTAATACAATCATCCCTTGGTCGGCCCTTTTAGTCACCTCTTACAACAGGCAAGGGATACCGTGGATGTATTCTTCATCTGCATCTCTCACCCACAGGGGGTTATTAACAAATCTATTTGGGAAGAAATACTTTTATGGTGTATCTACATCATAAAGAAGTCATGTTGTCATAGCAATAACAGTATGCAATGAAATAAATGAATCCAAAGAGATATTTAAATTTACTATATTAAATATTAGTTTATTTACATTTTAAGGGATATGTAGTAACATTAAAAATAACAACAAGGAAAGTATGAAATCAAAAATAAATATACGGTAATTTACAACATCAAGAATCACTGAATTACAAAGTAGGGGGTATGAATAAAAAAACATAATAAACATGAGTACTAGTATTTAAAAAGCAAAAAGCAAAGTCATATCTGTACAAACCATGAAGGCCACTGGAAGGGTGAAAGGTAAAGGCTCCGGCTATCCGTAACTTTGACACTTGGTGGGGTAGAGTGGTTAGCTTTACATTCAGCATGAGCATTGGAACTTGCTTACTGACTTGAAAGCTTGCTGACCCCAAGTTCTTCTAGCCAGGTGGCATTGAGGTGTTAACAGGTGCAGAACATTTCTTTTCATTATTGAAACTTGGTTGCAGACCTTGATCACCAGATTATCCTATTCTTCGAGACACTGAACTAGGATGGATTATTGCTGGACACTACCAACAGAGGGAAGAGAAATGTCTTACTCAAATCACATGTTTCTTGAAGTCAGAAGGTTAGACACTCAGCTACAGCAGTTCTGGGAAATAGAAGAGCTTTCATCCCCAGTCATGACAAGAGAAGAGAGAGCCACAGAAAGGCACTTTACAGAGAATACCACTAGGGATGCTACAGGTACATTTATAGTTCGTTTACCACTCAAGCAGAAACCTGAGGTTCTGGGATACTCCTTCAATCATGCCATGTCAAGACTAACTCAACTAGAATGGCATTTCAGTAGGCAGCCCTCACTTAAGCATGAGTACTGTAAATTTCTTCACGAGTATGAGGCCACGGGGCATATGGTTAAGGTCAGGGAATGAAGGTGTAAGATATTATCTACCCCATCATTCAGTTTTTAAGCTTAGCAGCTCAACTACAAAAACGAGGGCTGTATTTGATTCATCTGCTAAAACTTCTAACAATATTTCATTGAATGATATATTAATGGTTGGAACGACAATACAAGAGGATCTTTACTCTATTATTCTAAGATTTAGAATACATACCTGTGCCTTCACTGCAGATATTGCTGAAATGTATCGGCAAGTCATGGTTCATGCAGATGATAGGAACATTCAGCGGATTATCTGGAGGGAATCATGTAGGGACCCACCCTGTCACTATGAACTGACAACTGTAACATATGGTACAGCAGCAGCACCCTTCCTAGCCACCAGATGCCAGAAGCAACTTGCTGAAGATGAAGAATTGAGGTTCCCCAGAGCAGCACAAGTTGTTCGCAGAGATTTTTATGCTAATAACCTAGTAAGCAGCTGTGACAATATACAGGATGCTCTTCAGTTGCAGTCTGAAATTATTAATTTACTAAAGAGTGGAGGATTTCACCTCTGGAAATGGTGTGCAAACCACCCAGCATTACTGAAAGCAGTTTCAGAAGAGGACAGGCAAGCCCAGCTACCTTCAAGTCTTGATGAAGGCACTAGCATGAAATCTTCAGGCCTATTATGGCATCCAGTAACTGATAATTTTCTTATTTGTCGCAATCTGTATTCAGACAGTTCCTACCATGCTGAAATTCATGTAATTAAATGAAAGGTCTTGTCTGTCATTGCATTCATATTTGATCCACTTGGGTTAGTCAGTCCATTGGTAATTTCTTACAAGATTTTTATGCAGAAACTTTGGCTAATCAATCTGAACTGGGATGACAGACTCCCATCTCAACTAGTCAGAGTATGGGAAGAACTTCACTTTCAACCGCAGGCAGTAAGATAATTTTATATTGAGTGGTTAGTCACATGAAAGGAACCCCCTGTTGATGTACAATTTCATGGTTTTTCTGATGCTTCAGAATTAGCTTATGGAGCTTGTCTTTATGAACGGTCTGTCAACAAAAGGGGACAAACCTGTGTCAGATTATTATGTTATAAATCCAGAGTAGCACTGGTGAAGAAACTGACACAACTAAGACTTGAACTGTGTGGAGCTCTACTACTTGCCTGACTAGTCCACAAGACCCTTTCAGTTTTGTCTCTCCCAGTCAGCAAGCTGTACCAGTGGACAGACTCCACCATTGTCTTAGCTTGGATCACATCTCCAGCTACATGCTGGAAAACATTTGTGGCCAACAGAGTCTCTTCAGTTCAGTTCAAGAATACTCTCATAAGGCAGAATGGAGACATGCTCCTACCAGTTGCAATCAAGCAGATTTAATATCCAGAGGTGTTGCTCCGCCTTTGGTTTGTAGCATCATATACAACCATTAACCCGGCTCAAGGGAGACAGGGCCACCTTCCCTGTCCTCCACTTGAGTATTTCTTGCCTAGCAAGTCCACGTCGCAGGGGTGGGCATCCTACACTCCAGTAGGCCGGAATGGCTGAGTTCAGACAGGGACCCAGTCCCATGGGGTATATCATGGAACCCGTGCCCAGGGTTACGGGTGAAGACCTCAACGGCAGCAAAGGCGGAGATGATGGTTCCGTACGGCAGAGCTGGCGGAAGAGGCAACCCATCCTCTGGGGTAGTACATATGGAACCCACTGCCTTGTGGGATGAGGAGGGATCCTCAAAGGCTAAGGGAGTAAACCCCGAAAGAAAATCCTTTATGTTAGGCCCAGCGAGCCAGTAAAGAAGTAATTGTTTGATTGCTTTCAATGTACGGACAAGCCTCAGATCGAACATACCAGAAAAAGACTCCACTTCTGGCACTTCAGGAACTAATGATGACCCTAAGAAGGCTGATGCTTATCCTGAAAATGCAAGAAGATATACCGATCAAAGACATAACAACCGGAATAGACCTTACCACAAAACCAAACAGAGTAGAAACCCTTAATATAATTACACTGACCAACAAGTGTGAAGGGATAGTCGGCCTGATGGAAAGGAGGAAGAATCATGTATTAGGAATGAGTGAGACAAAATGGAAGGGGATGAAATCAAAGAAAGTGAGGGAAGAATACTGGCATGGTAACAAGAAGGAAACAAAGAATGGAGTTGGATTTGCGCTACATAAGAATATTGAAGCCATAACAGATATCACATATATAAATGAATGAATGATCAAAGCCAGAGTAAAACTTGGCAGCAATAGTCTCACAATAATTCAAATACATGCTCTGCAGACAGGATGTAATGATGACAAAAGGCAAGACTTCCTTGAGAAATTGGAAGACCATATACAAGAGGATACTATTATGATAATAGGGGTATCTAAATGCCCAAGTTGAAGTAGATAGAACAGGCTATGAAGAGGTAATGGGGCCCTTTGGATGTGAGGGAAGGAATGCTGAAGGCGAGAATGTCCTAGATTTCTGTGCCAAAAATAACATGATAATAAAAAAATAAAAAAACACCTTCTTCAAGAAACAAGGCAGCCATAAATTAACCAGATACAGCTGGGATGGAAGAACTAAAACAGTCATTGATTATGTAATATCAGATAGAAAAAGTGGAGAAGGCGTGAGAGATGTAATAGTTATTCCCAGTGAATATTTAGACAGCAATCACAGGCTATTAATAGCTGACTTGAACTATAAGGTTGTGCGAACACCAACTACACAGAAAATACCAAGAATAAAAGATTGGAAATTGAAAGATGAGGCAAATAAAAAAGCTTTTCAAAAGTTAGTAATGGAAAAGGTACTGAAGAATGAAACAAAAAAGTGCATAGGAGAAATGGAACCTGTTTAAAACAACATTAGTGAGTTGTGCAGCAGAAGTATGTGACAAAATAAGAGGAAGAAGAAAGAAGAAAGAGTCCAGTTGGTGGAGTGAAAAAGTAAGAGAAGCTGTTAACGACCAAAATATGGCAAAGAAACATAAATTAAAAACAAAAGCAAGGTGTCTTTACACAAGATAACAAAAAAATAGCTGATGTCGAACAAATACACTGACTGACAGAGCAAATGCAACACCAAGAAGGAGTGGTTCGAAAGGGATGAAAGTTGGGGAAAAAACAGAGATGGCACGGACAAATAATTGATGTTTATTTCAAACCGATATGCAGGTTACACAATGCGCACGGCATCGACTCAGTAGGATGTAGGACCACCGCGAGCGGCGATGCACGCAGAAACACGTCGAGGTACAGAGTCAATAAGAGTGCGGATGGTGTCCTGAGGGATGGTTCTCCATTCTCTGTCAACCATTTGCCACAGTTGGTCGTCCGTACGAGGCTGGGGCAGAGTTTGCAAACGGCGTCCAATGAGATCCCACACGTGTTCGATTGGTGAGAGATCCGGAGAGTACGCTGGCCACGGAAGCATCTGTACACCTCGTAGAGCCTGTTGGGATATGCGAGCAGTGTGTGGGCGGGCATTATCCTGCTGAAACAGAGCATTGGGCAGCCCCTGAAGGTACAGGAGTGCCACCGGCCACAGCACATGCTGCACGTAGCGGTGGGCACTTAACGTGCCTTGAATACGCACTAGAGGTGACGTGGAATCATACGCAATAGCGCCCCAAACCATGATGCCGCGTTGTCTAGCGGTAGGGCGCTCCCAGTTACTGCCGGATTTGACCTTTCTCCACGCCGACGCCACACTCGTCTGCGGTGACTATCACTGACAGAACAGAAGCGTGACTCATCGGAGAACACGACGTTCCACCATTCCCTCATCCAAGTCGCTCTAGCCCGGCACCATGCCAGGCGTGCACGTCTATGCTGTGGAGTCAATGGTAGTCTTCTGAGCGGACGCCGGGAGTGCAGGCCTCCTTCAACCAATCGACGGGAAATTGTTCTGGTCGATATTGGAACAGCCAGGGTGTCTTGCACATGCTGAAGAATGGCGGTTGACGTGGCGTGCGGGGCTGCCACCGCTTGGCGGCGGATGCGCCGATCCTCGCGTGCTGACGTCACTCGGGCTGCGCCTGGACCCCTCGCACGTGCCACATGTCCCTGCGCCAACCATCTTCGACACAGGCGCTGCACCGTGGACACATCCCTATGGGTATCGGCTGCGATGTGACGAAGCGACCAACCTGCCCTTCACAGCCCGATCACCATACCCCTCGTAAAGTCGTCTGTCTGCTGGAAATGCCTCTGTTGACGGCGGCCTGGCATTCTTAGCTATACACATGTCCTGTGGCACACGACAACACGTTCTACAATGACTGACGGCTGAGAAATCACGGTACGAAGTGGGCCATTCGCCAACGCCGTGTCCCATTTATCGTTCGCTACGTGCGCAGCACAGCGGAGCATTTCACATCATGAACATACCTCAGTGACGTCAGTCTACCCTGCAATTGGCATAAAGTTCTGACCACTCCTTGGTGTTGCATTTGCTCTGTCAGTCAGTGTATATAGAGATAAGAAATTATTAGTGAAGAGAATTTTGAAGGAAGAGAAAGAGTTGAGAGATATTCACACAAAAACTAGAGAAGGACTCAAATGGGAATCAAAAGATATATGGAATACTGGAGAGTGGGAGATCAGACAAAGATGATATTAAAGCAATTGAAACAGAGAATGGAATCCTAATCCAGAGTAAAACTTGGCAGCAACTGTCTCACAATAATCCAAACACATGCTCCGCAGACAGGATGTAATGATGACAAAAGGCAAGACTTCCTTGAGAATTTGGAGGACCATATACAAGAGGATAGTATTATGATAATAGGGGTATCTAAATGCCCAACTTGGAGTAGATAGAACAGGCTATGAAGATTTCAACTAGATGTTAAATGGCAATGAAGAAGAGAAGCAAGAAAACAATGAACCTATCAAACATGGAGAAGGAGTAAAGCCAATTAAGTGGTGAGAAACAGAAAATGCACTGAAGTTTATGAAAGGAGGAAAATCACCAGGAGTAGATGGATTATCTGCAGATATAATCAAAGCGGCAGGCATAAGAGGTCTTCAGTGGCTACATTGAACACTAGGAGTAATCCGGAGAGAAAATAAGATACGGTACCAGATGAATGGAAAAAAGGATTGATTATACCGGTATTCAAGAGAGGAAGCAAAATTGCACAACAAGTGTGTTATGCTCAAGAGATAGCCAATCTTAACTCTAAATGCTGCATCTCAAGGAAGAGTAAAATTGCAAATTTACAACCTTTCTTAGATGATAAGGGAATGCTAAGGGTAGGAGGAAGATTTGTAAATTCAAATCTACCTTATGATACTAAGCAACAGCTTATCCTTCCTCCCCAGCATGCTCTCACAAACCTTGTTGTGATGGCAGAACACATTAGGCTTCTGTATTTATAATGTGTCTTACAAGTATCGTAATTAAATTTAATCCTTTCAGAATAGCATTAAATCATGATACACGCACATGGTACATCTTTCTTTTACCATGCAGTTCAACTCAAGGTGGCACACAGGCTGACCAGGCTGATGCGAGACTAGCGAGGATACTTCTTCATTTTTAATGTCTTTATGAAACCAAGCCCAACATTCAGCTTGCAAAACTTAAGTTCCTCCTTGAAAATAGTCCAATCTCAGAGGAACCACAGCCTTCAGCAAAAGTGCTGAATGTATTTTTTTAAGCCTGGTTTTCAGATAATTTATTGATAATTGTATAAAAACACCTTATGATTTTCACAAATACTAACCTATATTTTATGTGTTACTACATACAATATTAAGATTTGTCAACTATAGTCCATTAATGACAGATCTCAATTTAACACCACAATGTATTTTCATACACAAGAACCTTGTTTATCCAGATTAAGTGGGACAAAACGGATCCGGATTATTGAAAATCCGGATAATCTGGAAAAAGTAAAAGTTGTACAGTTATACCTTTTTTCAATACATACATTATCATTATAGACTGTTATGCCTTTCAGCGTTCAGTCTGCAAGCCTCTGTGAATTTACTAAACGTCGCAACAATCCTCTATTTGCAACTAGTGCTGTGGCCACATTTAATTCTATACCTCTTATCTTTGAATCATAAGAAACCGAGTCTAAACATCGTCGTCTTGGTCTCCCTCTACTCCTCTTACCCTCCATAACAGAGTCCATTATTCTCCTCGGTAACCTATCCTCCTCCATTCGTCTCACATGACCCCACCACCGAAGCCGGTTTATCCGTACAGCTCCATTCATCGAGTTCATTCCTAACATAGCCTTTTTATCCTCGTTCCAAGTACCCTCCTGCCATTGTTCCCACCTGTTTGTACCAGCAATCATTCTCGCTACTTTCATGTCTGTTACTTCTAACTTATGAATAAGATATTCTGAGTCAACCCAGCTTTCGCTCCTGTAAAGCAAAGTTGGTCTGAAAACAGACTGATGTAAAGATAGTTTCATCCGGGAGCTGACTTCCTTCTTGCAGAACATTGCTGTTCGCAACTGCAAGCTTACTGCATTAGCTTTACTACACCTTGATTCAAACTCACTTACTATATTACCATCCTGGGAGAACATACAACCTAAATACTTAAAATTTCCTATATGTTCCAGCTTTGTATCACCAATCTGACATTCAATTCTGTTGAATTTCTTACCTACTGACATCAATTTAGTCTTCGAGAGGTTAATTTTCACACCATACTCATTGCACCTATTTTCAAGTTCCAAGATATTAGACTGCAGGCTTTTGGCACAATCTGCCATTAAGATCAAGTCGTCAGCATAGGCCAGACTGCTTACTACATTTCCACCTAACTGAATCCCTCCCTACCACTTAATACCTTTCAGCAGATGATCCATGTAAACTACGAACAGGAAAGGCGAAAGATTACAGCCTTGTCTAACCCCTGTAAGTACCCTGAACCAAGAACTCATTCTACCATCAATTCTCATTGCAGCCCAATTGTCAACATAAATGCCTTTGGTTGACTTCAATAATCTACCCTTAATTCCATAGTCCCCCAGTATGTCGAACATCTTTTCCCTCGTACCCTGTCACATGCTTTCTCTAGAAACATAAACACAACTATCTATTCCTCTCGTAACATTTTTCAATTACCTGGCGCATACTGAAAATCTGATCCTGACAGCCCTCTGTGGTCTGAAACCACACTGGTTTTCATCCAACTTCCTCTCAACCACTGATCGCACCCTCCCTTCCAAGATGCCAGTGAATGCCTGGTGTACTAATCAATGAGATACCTCTATAATTGTTGCAATCCTTCCTGTTTCCTTGCTTACAGATAGGTGCAATTACTGCTTTTGTCCAATCTGAAGGTACCTTACTGACATTCCATGGTAATCTTACTGCTCTATGAAGCAATTTCATCCCTGCCTTCCCACTATACTTCACCATTTCAGGTCTAATTTCATCTATTACTGCAGCTTTATGAAAATGGAGTTTATTTACCATCTTTTCCACTTCCTCAAGCATAATTTCACCAACATCATTTTCTTCCTCCCAATGAGCTTGGTTGCTCGCGACACCACCATGAAAATTTCCTTTCATGTTGAGAAGATTTTCAAAGTATTCCCTCCACCTGTCCAGTGATTCCCTGGGATCTGTTATGAGTTCACCTGAATTACTCAAAACACTGTTCATTTCCTTTTTCCCTCCCTTCCTAAGATTCTTTGTTACTGTCCAGAAAGGTTTCCATGCTGCTTGACCTAGCCTTTCCAGGTTATTACCAAAATCTTCCCACGACTTCTTTTTGGATTCAACTGCTATTTGTTTCACTCTGTTTCTTTCATCTACGTACAATTCCGTGTCTGCATCGGTCCTTGTTTGGAGCCATTCTGACAAGCCTTCTTTTTACGTTTACAAGCTGCTCTCACTTCATCATTCCACCAAAATGTTCACTTTTTCCCGTCTTTACACACAGTTGCTCCTAGGGATTCCCTTGATGTTTCTACTACAGGATCCCTGTATGCCACCCATACTCTTTCTGCTTACTGTCCACTGTTCGAAACTTCCCACTAATCATATCCATGTACTTCTGTCTAATTTCCTTGTCATGGAGATTTTCTACCCTTATTCATTTGCAGACAGATTTCACTTTATCTACCCTAGGCCTTGAGATACTTAGTTCACTACAGATCAGATAGTGCATGTATCATTGAAAAATCTCTGAAAAACCTGTATATTCCTAACAGACTTCCTGAATTTGAAGTTGGTTAAGATATAGTCTATTATGGATCTGGTACCCCTAGCCTCCCATGTATAGTGGTGAACAGCCTTATGCTTGAAGACGTAAGTGCTCAACCCATACTAGCACAGAATTCCAGCAAATGCTTCCCATTCCCATTAGCTTCCATATCTTCCCCACATTTACAAATCAACCTTTCATATCTTTCAGTTCTATTTCCAACTCTCGCATTGAAATCGCCCATTAGCACTATCCTATCCTTGCTGATCACCCTGACTACAATGTCACTCAATGCTTCATAAAACTTGTCAACTTCATCCTCATCTGCACCCTCACATGGTGAATACACTGAGACAATTCTCGTCCTAATTCCTCCAACTGCCAAATCTACCCACATCTTTTGTTCATTTACGTGCCTAACAGAAACTATGTTGTGTGCAATAGTATTCGTGATAAACAGTCCTACGCCATATTCTGCAGTTCCCTTTTTAACACCCATCAAGTACACTTTATAATCTTCTCTCTCCTCCTCGTTATCTCTTCTTACCCGAATATCACTTACTCCTAGTACATCCAGATGCATCCTCTTTGCTGACTCAGCCAGTTCTACTTTCTTTCTTCCATAAGCCCCATTAATATTGATAGCTCCCCATCGAATTCCATTTCTTTTGCCAAGTTGTTTCCAAGGAGTCCCTCACCTGTCAAATGAGAGTGGAACTCCGTTACTCCCATAGGTCCGAGGCTTGCTTAAATTGTTCTGAGCTCGGTAAATTCATGAAGCAGGATGCTACCCTACTTGCACATAGTCCAAGTGAGGATCTGTCCTCTAACGGGTTAGGGACCACCGGTGGCTTGTTTAGTCCTAGCCACGTGAGTACAAGGAGGGCCACGACTGAGAATATGTCTGAGATGCCCACTCCCATTCCACAGTAAGTGGTATCCCAACTTCAGGACCACTTACTAGGCCACTCAGCTGTTGCCCATGGTTCATGAACTAGGATGTGACTACAGTAACCCACACCATGAATGAAAAAATATAAAAACATTTTTCTTACATTTACGGCTCTGTTTTATGCACTAAAATAATGTACGGGTTTTTTCCTGTTGTATAGCGTTTGCACACAGCACGATCATGAATACGTTTTACTAACGTCAGTTCTGCCGAATTCTAAATAGGCCATCAGTTTGTCCAGCTGCATTATTGCCTCTCCATGAGCCATTGTTTCTTCTGATGGAGCGCCAGTTTCATTTTCGAATTCATCATCAGTGAATTAGTAGTGCGTTGTATTCAGAAGAGCGTAGGTTCAAATCCCACCTTGGCCGTCCTGGGAAGGGTTTTCTACAGTTTTCCATTCTGAATTCCAGGCGAATGCCGGGACAGTATCTTTCATAGACTCTGGCCGAATTACTTCCAATTCCTGTATTTAACTATCCTTGGTGGAAATACTGTACAAATAAAAATTAATTTTTATTATTTTCGATCCGGATAGACCGGAGATCCGTATTGATGGCCGGATAAACGAGATTCTTGTGTACATGTAAAATGTTTGTTATGGACGTTGTATATTTTTATAATGGCGTTTTTCGACTAGACTCTATTGGTTTAAAATCTAGATGCACCGAGCTCGATAGGTGCGTCGCTTAAATGCGTCCAGCATCCACTATTTGCGAGTTGGTAGGTTCGAACCCCACTGTCTGCAGCCATGAAAGTGGCTTTCCGTGGTTTCCCATTTTCATACTAGGAAAATGCTGGGGCTGTACCTTAATTAAGGCACGGCCACTTCCTTCCCACTCCTAACTCTTTCCTGTCTCATTGTACCATAAAACCTACCTGTGTCGGTGTGACATAAAGGAACTTGTACAAAAAAAAAAAAAAAAAACTAGATGCATGTGTAATAATGTGATAAATTTTGATCAGAGCACATAGACAGGACCAGATACCAAGAATATCCAGTGTCATTCAAAGTTTATATCACCGCTGTCTCAATCCTATATACGGAGATTGAGATGGCGGTGGTTTAAATATATATCCTTCTTCTCTTTTTCTTTTTATGAACTTTGATGGCTGAAGATTTTCTCCAATGAGGACAAAACATGTACCATGATTTAATGTTATTCTGAAACGAATAAAGTTAATTTGTATTGTAACTGTGGAAATCTCCTTAAAGCACCATAACACTTAATAAGGACCAGACTTATTACACTTAGACTGCAGTACCAGCATAAAATAGCTATGTTTAGCAAAAAGGTAACATTCCCCTACAATTTTCACATGTAACTTTGTTATATCTGAAAGGATAGGGCAATTGGAAATGTGTTATTTCTCAGCAAAGTTGGAGAATCCTTAATTTCATGGAATGGCTCTTACAACAGTACAGCTAACTCCTCAACTTCTCCTCTTCTTTCTTCTTCCTCCTCTGATTCACTGCTTCCATAATGAATGACTATTTCTTCCACTTCAGGAACAACTCTCACCTCATTATTGTAGAACTCAACAATCTCCTTCATTTCTCCACATCTCTGCTGTCACCTGTAGGATATATTGAAGTATCACAACCTGACAAGTATATGATAAACTCCACTTGCCTATAACTAATAAATAACATTTCCACTTGGCCTACCTGATCAAGAGATTCTTTCCACACAGCTCTAGCTCATTCCAATCCATGGCCAGGTCTTGAAGCTACTGTCTTGTTATAATACTGTTTCGCTACAGATCATACTAATTCGATGGCATTGAAAAATGAGTGATATGGAGGAAGTCGTAGGACAGTACGGCCCTTTTGTGCAGCATATCATAAAAAATATACCTGGTTTTGAAAAAAACAGAGAAATATTGTTATGCATATATGAAAGTAAACAACATTACCCAAACTTATGTTTAGATGCTATTGTACCTCTTTAAGTGACTTCGATTCATATGACACAACCTTTGCAGCTCATCTTTTGTTGCGTTTTCTGTTGGAGACACCCCATTCTGCCTCACCCATGACTATGAATTAAAGGAAAAATCAAAATTAAATTCTGTAACATCATTAAATATAATTCAGTAGTAGAAAATATTCAATCTATTATAACTGCCACTAATTGATCCTTCCTCCATTTCGTTGTCAGTTGATGCCCCACAAGCTTACAGTGATATGCTACATTATCCATCACAATACACAGGGTCCTATATTTCTTAATCTTACGATAAATTGTGTTTCCACCCACATCTGAGATTTCTTACTGTTCATAGCACCATGATAATCTTGATTTCTCTTCAAATTTGTGGCAAATATCAAATCAGAACCTGTAAGAATTTTGAGTTTTAGCATGAAGTTATTTCTTCTTTTCCCTAAAAGTATGAGAACCCCTTCTTCAGGGATATTAATAGACAAAAATTGTTATTTCTGTTGAACGATTGAAAAAGATATCTGATTTGAAGTGAAAGGAATTACAATGCAACAGTCACCTGATGATGAAGTTAATGAATTATTACTTACACTACTCTATGCTTGTCATGTATTAGTATATCTAGACTAGAAGTCCATGATCACTTGTTTTAATGATATAACTATAAACACTAATGTTAATACTTTAGAACAAATGTAAGTACAAGTAATTTGCTGATACCAATATCCATTAATATTACATGAAAATACACTGGAGAAGTTTAAATTGAAGTGCATCTCTAAAGTTAATCATTGGCCTAAAGTGAAGAACTACAGGTCTTTTTAATAACCAACAGACCCCTTAACAGTGGAGAAGTCAAATTCAAGAATCACTGATAGAACACAGTGAAACAACAGATAGGGAATCTGTCACCTGGCCGACTGCCCTAAATGCAGATCAGTAGTGACTGATTGATTGATTGATTGATTGATTGATTGATTGATTGATTGATTGATTGAAGTGGTAAGTTAAAATGCCACTTCCTATATCATGCCAGTCAATTTGAATCAATCAATCAATCAATCAATCAATCAATCACCACTGATCTGCATTTAGGACAGTTGCCCCGGTGGCAGATGTTACCTAGTAAACAGAATTGAAATCTGAAATGAAACCACGCTGTAATAATACACATGAGCAAATATATTACATACACATATGCAGTAAGTCAATAAGAATACACAAAGGCTAGGTCTGTAAACCATATCTAAGTCGAGACAAGACATGTTTAGGTTAGGTTAGGTTAGGTTCATAACGAAATATTTTTCCATTTCAACTGATTCTAACTGTCAGAAACTTATCGAAACAAAATTAAAATTAACACTTACCCCAATTAATTGTGGAACTCTTGTCAAAAGGTCCATATCACTACGAGTGATAACTCATTGCCTTCCTTTTTCAATACCACATAGCAATGTCTGAATTGTTTTTTTTTGTAAATGAGGTAACGTTGCTTTCCTTTTCGTAGGAGTTCTTGATGATTTTTCATGCTTCTTAGACATCCTAATTGAATTCTGTACGTAAGTAATGGATGAAATAAGACCACAATTAACAAAATGCTGCGTTTACCATTTGACACAAACTAAGTTATTAAATGCATTATTTGAACATGCCACAATTCTATGTACCCGGTATTAGCCAAACAGATTTACAATCCCACAGAAAAAGAAAATATGCTTTAATTATACCTGCAAATGTAAGACTAGTGACTTTAACAATAATGCAGTGGCAATGCATAATTTCAGTAAATGTAAGATGTCGTATCGGAAAGTAGGGTCCCTAAACTGTATGGTTAGCGACACTGAATAAAAACCCAACAGTTAGAAAATTAACTATAAATTACTATCTTTACATTACAGGGGAGAAAGAATAAGGTTGCACCCTTAGTGTATAGGCTTACATGCTCAGGAGTATAAATACTTAGATACACTGAGTGGCCAAAAATCACGAGAAGACACTAAATGTAATGTTAACAATGAGTTGTTCCTCCCCGAGCCCTCAAAACTGCAGCAATACAGCGAGGCATCAACTCTACAAGGTGTTGGAATCATTGTGGAGGGATCTGGACTCGTGCATCTTGCACTGTTACCCACTTATTGGTCTTGTGTAGTTGGTGCAGGGTTCATGAAGCCTACACCAGCATCAACAGCATCCCATAAATGGTCGGCTGAATTCAGATCGGGGGTTCTGAAGGGCCAATCCATGGTCGTAACTTCACTGGAGTGGTCCTCCAACCCGCTGCATGCCACCACAGAGCGGTGACATGGCGCATTGTCCTGTTGAAACATGGCATCTCTATCAGGGTACTCTAGGTACAGAAAGAATGTTCACGTAACGTGCACCTGTCAGCACTCCTTGCCATCGGACAATGGGGCCTAGCTGTGACCATGAGAACGCCGCCCAGACCAGAATTGAGCCACCTCCCGCCTGGACACAACCTTGTTGACACACAGGATCCATACCTTCATGGGGCACATGCCACACTCTCACGTGCCCATCAGCTCTATACAACTGGAACTGGGATTCATCGGACCATACACCATGCCACCACTGTTCCATGGTCCATTGCCGATGTGTGCGGGCCAATGCACATTGTTGAGCTTTGTATCGGTGTCAGCAAAGGGACACTAATTGCTCGTCGGCTGGTGAAGCCTATGCGGTGCAGTTGCCTCCTTACAGTTCTGGTAGAAATGGGTGCCTGACTCCCAACATTAAACTGGGTGGTGATCTGACTCACAGTAGCCAGTCGAGCGCCCAGTATGGTTCTGCGGGGGCAATGTGATGTCTGTTCGTCAAACACCTGTGGTCTTCCCCTGTGGCGGTTTACACGGGTGTTAATATTCTCTCTGGGATATTGATAATCCACAGTTGACACTGTTGACCTCAGAAACTCAAATTTACGTGTAATCTTCGCTGTGCTATGACTGATGCGCCGCTGATCATCCGATGTTCAAATTCAGTTAACTTGCCATCTTCATGACACTGGTGTCTGTGACAGACTGCTCAGCTACGCTGCAGCTAGCCGCAACGCTCAGGGGTCATATACGGCACATTTTCTAATGAGACACCCCTTCCCGCGACTCTTGGCTACTCAGTGTATACTGATGACTGCCAACTGAAATGAAACTATCATACCTCTCATGTAGAGAGAAGACTACAAACTCTACTGTGTATCTTCTACCAGCTTAGATGTATTGTACTTGTGAATTCTCTATTGCAATACGGAATTACAGGATGGGGTGAGGCACTGGGTAAGTATATAATCCCTCTATCCATCACCCATAAACAGATACTAAAAAAGATGTATGGGAAATCTTTTTACTTTTATTCCTTGGCACGAAAGATATATTCCTCAAACATTACCCTCTATTCGAAGTAAATGTCTTACGTACTTATATAAACAGGATATGCATTTTTTAATGAACATAATAAGACACACTGAAAGGTGATCCCCTAATTTATGGATCCTTCCAGCTTCCATCTAATTCTGCCTTTGGAAGATGTAATATGAGGAGAAGTTAACAGTGTCTTTCCCTTTTTTGGTTAGATGTGTAATTTGGTCCAACCACCTACTTCTGGAACCACCAGGCTGAGTGGCTCAGACGGTTAAGGCGCTGGCCTTCTGACCCCAACTTGGCAGGTTCGATTCTGGCTCAGTCCAGTGGTATATGAAGGTGCTCAAATACATCAGCCTTGTGTTGGTAGATTTACTGGCACGTAAAAGAACTCCTGCAGTACTAAATTCTGGCACCTCGGCATCTCCAAAAACCGTAACAGTAGTTAATGAGACATAAAGCAAATAACATTAATATTACTACTTCTGGAACATCCCAAATGGTCATTTTCCAGGCACCATCCTCCATAAATACTGCATAGGAATCCATGGGTTGGGATGTTGAGTTTTTCTGCGTGTTTTTTCTCATATAATCATCCTTGATTCTGTTCCTTCTTGCCTTCAGCATCTGAACTTAGAAACTTCATTTCACATGCTTATAATTTACTGATGTTTCATGTATTTAATACACAACTCTTGAAGCAAGTAGTAGGTCATGATTGTCAGAAGGTACAATTTGAACATGGTTTGTTTCGCCTGTAAAGGAACACTGAAATGTATTTGTATACATTAGAGTTATTATTTGTTTAATACACAATCAATTTTCAAGTTATGACAGTTCTTACGATCACAGCTTCATAGTTTAATTTTACATCTCTGGCACAAAAAAACATTTGTAAAAGCGAATTTCGGCTGCACCAGTAGCATAAAGCTTTCCTAAAACTACACTTTAATGTGGTGTGCTTTGAAACATTTCTCCACACAAAGAGCAAGCTTGCAGTTGAGCCCTATAAATTTCCTTTCTCTGATTTTTGTAGCACAGTACACATCATTGTGAAGCCTTGCCTTCTCCTTTGTTGGAGGGATTTTTTCAATAAAGTGTTGCCCACTCAAGTGTGGTTCAGTGTTGTCTAAAGAATGTCTTCCTGGAACCTTTCTACCATATAAACTGAAGACCCATGTTCTGCTAATAGGCTCTCTGCTAATTCAACTATGGAAGTTAGGCATCAACCGATAACTTGTTTTTACTCACAGTCATTAGATTTTCGGTGCTGTATCAAAGTTATGCAAGGCATGGAAGCTCAATGCAGGCAGAACACGTGATGGTGAAGAACTTCACTAGCAAACTCCAGCTCAATGACTAGTCATACATGCTGTCAGATTAATATGGCTAACAGTTTAAATAAAATATTCTGGAATACCTTTTTATCATAACAGCATTTTAAAAAATGGACTTCAATTTGTTTTAAGATGATATTACTCACTAAAGTATGAAAATAACAAAACTATAATATTAATTCTTAGTGTTTTATTTGCCTGGTCAATACATTGAAGGAAAATGACTTAGGAACTGTTTTCAGAATAAATAATAAACTAAATAACACCATATTTTCGTATTATTTAATTGACATCCAATCATCATCATCATCATCCCTCATCCAGTTCCTGCTGGGTTGGGATGTTTATGGCACCTTTCCATCTTCCTCTATCCAGCCACCATTGTTCTTCCTTAACTGTTTTCCAATTCAGGTTTTTTTCCTAATTATACTATTCTTAATCATTTTCGACTGCCTTAGTCTGGGTCGCCCTCTTGCCCTCCCTCCACCTGGGTCTCCATCTTACCCTTTGGCATTCTTCCCTCTTCATTCTCTTAAGATGTCCAAACCATCTAAGTTTATCCTTCTTCATTCTGTCTTAAAGCTTTTTTACTCCGATTTACGTCCTGATGGTCCTCATTTCGTGCTCTGTCCTTTTATGATGACGAACTAAAATATGGAAAGTAATACAACAGAAAGGATTTGGAAAACAAATGATAGAATATGTGCAAGTAATGTACAAAAATTATTGCAACAGTGTTCAGACACTTGTGATCAAGATGATCATGATTGATTGATTCTCGTTTTTCCTATCATACTGAAAATTTCATTACACTGCCCAGGATTTTATTTGCCTTGTTTGTCAGTGTCCAGGTCTCTTCTGCATGTCAGTATTGGGCAGTAGTACATCTTATACATCACATCTTTCGAATCCCAAGTACTTGAAGCTCTGTACAATTTCAAGGTTTTATCACTTTATTTTTAATATTCCCTTTTCTTTTTTCCTTTAGTAAACACCAACATCTTACTCATTTCATTCCATAATTTTCAATCACCTCACACATGTTGAGTTGAGCATGTACTTCCTCTTTCACCGAGCTCGATAGCTGCAGTCGCTTAAGTGCGGACAGTATCCAGTATTCGGGAGATAGTGGGTTTGAACCCCACTGTCAGCAGCCCTGAAGATGGTTTTCTGTGGTTTCCCATTTTTACACCAAGCAAATGCTGGAGCTGTACCTTAATTAAGGCCACAGATGCTTCCTTCCCACTCCTAGCCCTTTCCTCTCCCATCGTTGCCATAAAACCTATCTGTGTCGGTGTGACGTAAAGCAACTTGCAAAAAAAGTACTTCCTCTTTCTTTGCTTTCCACACTGAAATATCTACTTTTAGCCCTCTGTCCCACATTTTACCTTTGTCTCCTTCACAATTTCGTCCATAACCATTATGAATAACGGTGGTGAAAACACACTTCCTTGTTGTAATCCAGTTTCATTCCAAAACCACTCTCTCCTCTCCACATGTGTATGAAGACTGTTGGAACAATTTTTGTACATTTACTTGCACATATTTTATAATTTGTTTTCCAAATCCTTTCTGCTGTATTGCTTTCCATACTTTAGTACTTCATCATAACAGTATGATTCTTCTCAGCCTTAAGGTATCTTAGGAGATTCTGCACATCATCCATATTCTTATCATTAGTGGGAACTTTTCCAGCAAGGTACACTTTAACTAAGTTATTGAGAAGATAGAAAATTCTATGCAAGGTGAAATTTGTAACTATTGAAGCTGTTAATGGACTGGATGTCACTAAAACACCCTCTACTTCTTGTCCACTCAGTTGTGTATGGCATGCTGATAATGTTGACTGTATCTTACACAGGTTTCAGGAGTGGCAAAAATTATATTGAGTTATGGTTCTTTAATTGTAGTGGTGTGTGTTGGTTAAAATAAGTTCTGATGATCCTGAATACAATTAATGAAAATACAATAAATTTTGTTGAATTCAATGAATGTTGTGTATATTACAGGTAATGCAAATAATTCGTATATAGGTATTCCATGCACATGGGCGCCCATATGACAGTTTGTAGGGAGGGGGCCTAGACCCGGGGGTACGTAGTATTTTTAACATTTTGGAAGATAAATGGTGACTTGTATTCTGCGGCAGAATAACCCTCAGTATAACCTGCCTGTTGGTGGGAGACAGTACTACCACTTCTACGTAATACTGACTTTTAAATCGTTTTTTTGAAAAGAAAATACCTGACTACATTAGATTTTTGCCATTCTCTGAGAGCTGGGGGACGGCCACCTTGCCCCCGAGTATGGGCGCCCTTGTCCATGCAATTGCAAATGTCACATCCCTAAAGTTGTCTGGTTCCGTGGCTAAACGGTTAACACGCTGACCTTTGGTTCAATGGGTTCCAGGTTTAATTGCTGGCCGGATCGAGGATTTTACTTTCATTGGTTAATTCCCCTGGTTTGGGGGCTGTGTGTTTGTGCCATCTTATAACTTTAAAGCCTGAGGCTATCAGTGCAATAGTGGCCTACCCAGCATTTATGGAAAAATTGAGATATTCATACATAACATCTCTTTACACTTCAAAAAAAAAATTCACAACCAGAATGTTAGCCAGGAGGGAAGGACAGGTGGTGTTATACAATTATTAGTCATTAGATTGCATGCCAAAAGCCTAGATTGAATTCCAATGGGCCATATGTGTCTTATGTTTTTTTTTTTTTTTTTTGTTTTTTTTTTTTTTTTTTTTTTTTTTTTTTGCTAGTGGCTTTACATCTCACCGACACAGATAGGTCTTATGGCGACGATGGGATAGGAGAGGCCTAGGATTGGAGGGAAGCGGCTGTGGCCTTAATTAAGGTACAGCCCCAGCATTTGCCTGGTATGAAAATGGGAAACACCGAGCTTGATAGCTGCAGACGTTTAACTGCGGCCAGTTTCCAGTATTCGGGTGATAGTGGGTTCGAACCCCACTGTCGGCAGCCCTGAAGATGGTTTTCCGTGGTTTCCCATTTTCACACCAGGCAAATACCGGGGCTGTACCTGATTAAGGCAACGGCTGCTTCCTTCCCACTCCTAGCTACTTCCTGTCCCATCGTCGCCATAAGACCTGTCTGTGTCGGTGCGACGTAAAGCAACTTGCAAAAAAACACGGAAAACTACCTTCAGGGCTGCCAACAGTGGGATTCAAACCCACTATCTCCCAGATGCAAGCTAACAGCTGCAGGCTCCTAACCTCACGGCCAACTTACCCGGTCTCTTATGCTATTAGTACAAAATTGTACAATGCGGATCCAATAATCTCCCGGTATGACATTGGTTTTCAAGCTTGCCAGTTTGTGTTAAGTTCCCTATCAAGTTTATCTCTACCCTTTGATAGTGATAAATTGTCAATACGGACCATAATGAAGTTCATAACTTATGATTGTGTTAAGTTATTCATTTCTAAAATAAGAATAGAATTGAAAGTTAGCAAGTGTTGGAATCTTGAAAATAAAACTGAGTACAAAGTAATTTATGAAATGAGAGAAACTTGCATGCATAGCATGGCAGCTTTATGTGGGTCACTCCGTGGGCAGGCAGGCACTGAGAGAAGGCACTTCACGAGCATAAATAGGCTGAGAGCAACTAGTGGGGAAGGGAGGAGAGGCATGGTACGCAAAATGGAGGAAGAAAAGTTGTCAGCTTGGGGCATGTGGCCTCGAGTTCGATGTTACTTGATCTTTCTTTTCCTGTTATTAACATACTGACCTACTAATTTGAATTACGGTTTTCCTCTACGGAATTTTCATTGAGCTTATTATCTCTATTATGTTTTTGCAATACATAGATTTTTAATTTAATTAAACTACTTAGAAATTAAAATATCCAGCATTCGTAAGGATTTGAATTGTCTTAAAATCTATTTTAACACATATTTCAATGCCTAAACTTTTCATTCCAGAAAGAAAGGTAGATTATAACACCATGAAAGAAAAACTCAGTACAAAGTAAATCAGATGTGGCTTAGGAATGAAATGAAATTTCCACATTTCAAAAAACTTGATTAAATAATATTCTTTACAACTTACACCTGCGAATAACTAAATAAATTTTTATTTTACAATGGGAAAAATATAGAGCAGTCAATGTGCAGAAAAAACAAGAAACACTAGACAAAATATTCCAAAACCTAATTAATGAGGAAAATAATCACACCAGATCAATAAATTATCAAAATAAAACAGAACACACATTTTACCCTCATGTAAATTTTCTAATTAATGTCAACTTTAACAGAGAAGAAATGAGCATTTTAGAAAAAGGACTGGGATACAACTAGCAATGCATTAATCAAAGCATCAATAGTCCACGGCTGATAGCCAAAATTGAGGTAGCTATGGCAGACATTCTATTAGATGAACAAGAAGCAGTTAGATATGATATTATTCTAAAATAATAGAGCATAAAACTGCAAACTGTAAATGAAACAGAAAAATATAACAACTTAATATAAAAATAGGAGAGAATGACATCAATGTAACAAAAGTGGACAAAGGCAACACCACAGTATTAATAGGCAAACAGATTAATTCTATAAGACAACTGAAATCATCATCATCATCATCATCATCACTTCCCACTATCCAGCTGTAGCCAGGTAGGTGCAAATACGGTTCCTCTCCACTTTTTCCGTCTTTCCACCACTCATCCTCCAACACTCTGTCCCAGTCCAGGTTTCTTTCTCTAATACTGCGTTGGATTGTGTTCTTCCATCTCAATTGTGGTTGTCTGTGGCCTCTCTTTCCTTGCATTTGTATTTCCATCACCCGTTTTGCATTCTTTAATCACTCATTCGCTTTATGTGTACAAACCATCTTAGTTGGCTTTTCTCTATTCTATCATTCATTTTTTCCACTCCTATTTCTTCCTGGATTTTCTCATTCGTTATTTTGTCTCTTCTACTCTTCTGTTGTACATAAATTCCTTTGCTTCCATTGGCACACCTTTGTCCCATAACATGTTTCTTACACTATGATAGAAACAGCTTCCAGCTTGAATCCTCTTACTAATTTCAACATCCAGTCGAGCATTATCCATTAATTCACTCCCCAGGTATTTGAACTTCTCCACTACTTCCAGGGGCTTGTCTGCAAGTCTAATCTGACCTTTCCCTTCTTTCTCTCCTCTAGTCATAACAAGAGATTTACTCTTTTCTACACACATGGAGGATTAGGCCCCTTCTTTCTCTCCTCTAGTGATAACAAAAGATTTACTCTTTTCTACACACATGGAGGATTAGGCCCCTTCTTTCTCTTCTCTAGTCATAATAAGAGATTTACTCTTTTCTACACACATGGAGGATTAGGCAAAGAAAGATTCTGATATAATGGGGGTGGAGAGAGCATAGCATCTTCACCTAATGGGAAATTATCAGAAAAGCAAGCCATGTTGTAAAGAAAAAGAAATAAGATATTGGGAAGCAAGAATACATGAAAAAGGATAGTAATATAATTCAGCATATAAAGATCGAGAAAAGGTGATCAATCAAAGAAAGATGGAAAAATAGTCTGCTACCATTTGTAGTGTAACTTCTACTTTTTTTGGGTTGTTACCTTTTTTCATGCTTTGGCAACAAAATTATATTGGGCCAGAAAGAGGACACATTATTATGCATTCCAGCACTTTCAAGGTAGCGAGCAGAATGAAAAGCTATTTGCTTTACGTCGCACCAACACAGATAGGTCTTATGGTGAGGATGGGATAGGAAAGGCCTAGGAATGGGAAGGAAGCAGCCGGGATTCGAACTCACTGTCTCCCGGATGCAGGCTCTCTGACAGAATGAAAAGAAGCAGTGCTAGAGTTGCCAGAGGTACACCAGGAAAAAAAAAAAAAAAAAAAAAAAAAAAAGGGGGGGGGGGGGAGGAGAGGAGAGGAGAGGAGAGGGGAAACACTGCAAGACAGAGTAGACACACTTTCCTGAACAACCAACAATTTTAAGAAATATATTTTTCGTTTGAAAGATAACAAGTTAACAGAACAAGCTTACAATGAGAATTTTAAAAAATCTTTACAAGATCTTTTCATTTTACAGCATAAATTATAATATTATTGAAAAAGGTGTTCTAGAAAAAACATAACTAGAATTTGGGATGAATTAAGTTCGTAGAATTGTCCCCATTAAGTTACCAATGCAGCATTACCACATCAAGAAAAACACTTAATGAAAGATCTTGAACTTTTGTACAATAAAGGCCACAATAAAAATGACACCACCAGGGTGTTTCTAGAACTTTCTTGAACAACAAACATGAAAGAAAGAGAACTATTCAGGTCTGGCAAGAAGAGAAAGTTGGGATGGGGAGGGATGAAAAGGGAAAAAGTCTGACTGCTTGGTTAGAAAAAGTTTCTTACACCAATACGAGCTGCATTAAGTTCCCTTACGCACTCGTAACTAAAGGCCTGTTTACACACGGACAGTAGTTTAGTAGTAACTAAAATTTTAAACTTAATTTTAAGTGACTTGCTGTGTGTGAACTGCGACTTTCATGGCAAGTGGTAAGTAAACGATTAAGTAACAATTTAGTCAAGTGGAATAGAATCCAATCTATTTTTTCTTTCAAGTAAACCTGTCCCCAAGCGGCGCGTGCACCCATCGGAGTAGTGGGGGAAGCACTGTACTTGCTACTTACCACGTGTGAACAGGCGCAATTTAGTAAAGTTCATAAGTTGTGGGTGAAATTACAGAGTTGACCATCTCTGTGAGTTTGTTTTTCTTTCGATCGTTCGTTCCAACTGCTGAGAACAATCGCTACATGAACATAAGATACATACATGCATACATCATCATTATAGATCGTTATGCCTTTCAGTGTTCAGTCTGCAAGCCTCTGTAACACTCTAAAATTCATTAGGTAGTGAATACGTTCATCACGAGTAACTTTGGAATACTAAAATGCACTGTGCATGATAGTATCTCTCTTTTGTATCAAAGGATCAACTTTATGCAGTAACTCATTAAATGTTACTTCTGACATTCGCAAGGTTAACAAATAAATTATGTTACTCACTTTACGTCCCAGCAACTGCTTTTGTGGCTTCCGGAGAGCTGAGGTGCCGGAATTTCGTTCCGCAGGAGAATTTTACATGCCAGTAAATCTACAGACACACCGGGCGAGTTGGCCGAGTGGTTACAAGCGCCCGTCTGTGAGCTTGCATTCGGGAGATAGTGGGTTCGAATCCCACTGTCGGCAGCCCTGAAGATGGTTTTCCGTGGTTTCCCATTTTCACACCAGGCAAATGCTGGGGCTGTAACTTACTCAAGGCCATGGCCGCTTTCTTCCAACTCCTAGGCCTTTCCTATCCCATCGTCACCATAAGACCTATCTGTGTCGGTGCAACGTAAAGCCACCAGCAAAAAAAAAAACAAAAAAAACTACCAACACGAGGCTGACGTATTTGAGCACCTTCAAATACCACCAGACTGTCCCGCAAGAGTTTTTACGTGCCAGTAAATCTACCGACACGAGGCTGACGTATTTGTGCACCTTCAAATACCACTGGACTGTCCCGAAGGAGTATTTTACGTGCCAATAAATCTACCGATACGAGGCTGACGTATTTGAGCACCTTCAAATGTCACCGGACTGAGCAAGGATCGAACCTGCCAAGCTGGGGTCAGAAGGCCAGCGCTCTACTGTCTGAGCTGCTCAGCCCGGCTATTAACAAATATTCCTGTCGATCCTCCCCGGCTAATTATTTAAAAAGAATTGTACTTGTTCCGACATAATTTCTTCTGGTTATCCGTTTTCACTCTTAATTTCGATCACCTGTTGCTCAATTTCCTCTAAAATGTCGTCTAACACACAACGAATAACGTACTATTAATAACAAATTTTACTCGCTGTTGATGGCTGATCATCTTATCTCTGATCTGGTTGACGACGCAAAGACGACTGAGAATCAACTGACTTGAGTGACAAATTGCCATTGGTCACTGTACTAAATGCTTCTTACGTTTAAACTGGCCTAATGAGTTAAGTAGTAACGTACCACTTACTACTGTACTAAACACTGTCTATGTGTAAACTGGCCATAACATCAAAGTTCTTGTCCACACATTGAGTTTATAAACACCAAGACCATAGTAACTTGTAAAGAAGCAAAGAGGATTGTAAGTTCTCGTATAGAAAGATAAAATTTACTAGGCCATACCAGGGCTGTATGATTATTAATGCGAATGGTGCTTTAAGGGCAAAACAGGAATGAAAATGTTCCAGTATGTATTTCAGACGAAAGTTAATTTTTGCTCACCCAGTCCACATGTTGATAATTTTAGATTCCAGTTAGACGGAAATATCGAAGTGCGTGCGGACCAGCCACACGAGGTCAGTGTTCCCTCCACACTATTACACAGTTGATGCCAGACTGATGAGCCAGGGCCATGGTCAGTCAATTTATAGGATAATAGAAGGGCAGACGAGGCACATCGAGAAGGTTCCGTGTCGTAGCGGATAATGTAGTGTGGAAAGAATTGGAAGCCAGCGAGTGCACAGTATGCGATAAACTCATACAGCGGACAGAGTAGATGCAGATAGGTGAGCAACAAGATGGCGTATATAGTGAAATATACGTAACAGCAGGCACCAGATGACGTTGGCAGACGGAGCAGATGAACAGGTAGAAAAGTCGAAGCTAGTATTATGTTGGGAGTACGTTACAAAAGGCTTCTTCAAGCATGGCTGAAACTTCTAAAAGGTTCTTCCGGTGTTCTTTCTCTATGATTATATTATCAATCATCGTCTTTGTTTGTCTATCTTCCCAACCATACCTTGTAATCTTCTGACTGTTCTCCTTCCTAAACCAGGTGTTTCCAACAATCATTCCGTTCCTCCTGCTAAAATCCACAAACAACTTGCCTTCTGGATTTACATTTCCATATCCAAAGGGCTCTACAACATCTTCCTTTCCCTGTCTTTCCATTCCAACTTGTGCATTTAGATCTACCATCAGTAGCACTTTTTTATCTATCTCTCTCCACATCCTCTAAGAAGTCCTCTAGATGTTCATCTATGCAAACCATTTGTGGGGCATACAACCGAAATAGATCTTTAATGCAATTTTCGAACTGGAGTCTCGTCACCATCATCCTGGGTGATTTCCGACAAAAGAGTAGTGTTACAAAAATGTTGCAAAGTTTGGGCTGGGAAGACTTTGGAGAAAGGAGACGAGCTGCTCAATTAAGTGGTATGTTCCGAGCTGTCAGTGGAGAGATGGCGTGGGAGGACATCAGTAGACGAATAAGTTTGAGTGGTGTCTTTAAAAGTAGGAAAGATCAAATTAAAGTTGGAATTCAAGAGGACAAATTGGGGCAAATATTCGTTTATAAGAAGGGGAGTTAGGGATTGGAATAACTTACCAAGGGAGATGTTCAATAATTTTCCAATTTCTTTGCAATCATTTAAGAAAAGGCTAGGAAAACAACAGATAGGGAATTTGCCACCTGGGTGACTGCCCTAAATGCAGATCAGTAGTAACTGATGTTCTGATCGCTCACGCATTTTGTAGATTCCACATATTCTTGGATTTCTTTCCTAAGTATGATGGCCACTCCGTTTTTTGCTTCAGGTCCTCCGCTGTAAGACAGCCTGGATTCTTCTATCAGAGAAATCTTTTTTGTACCCCTCTTCTTGGTCTCACATAGTCCAAGTATGGCTATATCTTTTTCTTTCATGAAGTCGACCAGTTCTTCTGTATTTGCCGTCAGTGTCAGGACATTTACTGTCAAAATCTTGATGTAGTTTGGTGCTGGTTGCCCACTTCTCACAGTTCCCCCAACACCCAAAGAGCTGCACGTCACCTGCAGGGGACGCCCTAACCTTTTCCGAGGCACCATATCTGCTTTATCCATATAGGCTATTGTTACAATGGGCTCACCACACCCAAAGGTATTTTATACCTATTGCCAGGTTCAAAATTATGTAGCCCCTAATACTGAAACAGATGCCTTTCGTAGCCACTCCTCTGGAGTACAGCGCTACGGGTTAGCCCCTTCCGTCATCTCCACTATACCGAAGTTCATCTTCTCTGCCATAGATGCCGTTGAGGACTTCACCCATTACCCAGGGCAAGGGCCTACATATTTATGATCCCTGGGGATGCGGTCTGTAGGCGTCAGGTTCCCCTGGTTACTTTTGAAAGTTAACCTCACCCGCAAACCAAGAATAATTTTAAATAAATTAAAATTAGTAATGAAAAGTTACTTCACTGGACAGTTCACGATGATACATGTTTGGAGTGGTGACACTGCAGGTCAGTTGGAGTTTCACACTCGAGTTATGCCGTGAATATTGTGATGGTAGCGATTATTGTTTGTTATACAGTAGAGTCTCGATTAACCGACCTAAACGTGACCTGGAGTACACCGGATCACCGAAAATGTCGGATAATGCAGAATAACTTTGAAAATGACAAAAACGAACAGGAAGACTATACTGTATTAATATGTTTTACGGTACTCTATTTATTGACTTATCAAGTCAATTGTACAGTAGATGCGGTATTGAACGAAAACATACCAAATGTCTTATGAAAAGAAACTTGTCAACAATGTCTGCTTGCCTGCTGATTCACGTTTTCTTGGTGCGAGATCTCGCCATCGACAATAATCCTTCACTGTGAGTCATCGTTTTCTACTTTTGTTCTGCAATGCCTCGTTCTTCTTCTTCATCATCCTTATTTTCGTTAGCATTCACAAAACCAATAATATCAAGGTCAGTTATTTCAAACAGCTGATCTTGTGCACATCACTTACTCGCATCGAGCCGTAGCATCCTCACAGCCAGGAATGCAATTCAGTAAGGGAACAATGTTTTCCATGTCTTCTTCTACCACCTCCTCTCGATGTTCAGCCTCACTCAACAATATGTTCCAAGACTTTCTAATGTTGTTTCAACTTCTTTCTAAGACTGCGCTATCCAGTATACCATGTCTTTCATGTTGTTTTGTTTTAACTTTTCTATCATATCGCTGCCATTGTCCATTTTCTCTATCAGGGATGAAAGGAGTTCTACCGTTATTTCCTCTTCAGTATTTCCAGCACACCTTGGTCCATTGGCGGCATAATGGCGTCACGTTAGGAGGGAGGAACATGAACATGAACACTAACAGAAATGTTTTTAAATGTCCTAGGCTTCTTTGCTTTACCGATCATAAGCAATTTTGCTTTTAAGTTCCCAGTAATATTACTACAGGCAAGAACAGAAACTCCTTCCTTACTATGCTTGTAGCCAGGTGCAGACATCTTAGCTTGGGCTGTGAGAGTTTTGATGGCAACATATTGAAATTCAGCCCAGTCTCATCACAATTAAAAATCTGATCACCGATTAATCCTTCAGCAAGAATTATTTCTTGAAATTCCCTTTTTAAATTTCACAACCTCATCGGATTTAGCTGATAGTTTTTCTCCACAGATATTAAGCTGCCCAATGCCGTACCGTTTTTTCCACCGATCAAGCCACCCAGCACTGGCAGTAAAATTAGGATCACATTCATAAAACTCCTTCTGGAAATACACCGCCATTTATTGCAGAATGGGACCAGATATTGACAGGCCTTTTTCCCGGTTTTGAGTGAACCAAAGAAATAGGGCTTCACTTACTTTTTCGTACTCACATTTTTCATTGTTTTTCTCATTTTCAATGCATCACTTGTTGCTCTGGTAGAGCACCACTTTTCAATTTCTTCTCTCTTATCCAGTCTCCCACTGTAACACGTCCAACACCATAATCTGCAGCCACTTTTTGAAGAGTTTCCCCTTTGTCCAGTCTCTTTAACCCACTCAACTTGTCTTCCACAGAAACAATCACTTTCTTCCATTTATTCTACACTGAACAATGACTGAAAACTCGCTGCACCTCTCCTTGAGAAAAACCCGGTCCTACTGCACAATTGCGAGTGCTTGCCCCACAGTTGCACCCTCCACACCGGGTGTCTCAGAACTGTCTCCACCTAAAGTTCAATTTAAGCCTTCCAGTGTCGGATAACACGGAATGTCGGATAAGCGAGGTCGATTGAGCGAGACTCTACTGTATTACAAAATATTAAACAAGAGTTGAGTTTATTTTTATTTAGTGAACTTCACTGCATATGTTGAGATTGTACTGAGGAATAGATTAAACTATTCAGACATGTTGTTTAATTTTGATTTCACTCTTTATTGTAGGAAATACACAGTAATATTTGCAGTTTTGAGTTCATTTTTGTACCGAATTCACTTCATGTGTTAAGAGTTTCAATGAGGATCAGATTTAAATATCCGGACAATATGTTAAAGTTTTGATTTCGCCTGGCAGTATGAATGATGTGTGGATACCATAACGTTGGCTCAACAATAGATTTAGTATGCCACATGTATTACATAACTTAAATGAGTAGACACAGTAACGTTGACTCTACGACAGTATTAGGGCACCGTCTGTACATAGCCAAGTTATTGGTTAGGCATTTTTGTGAATCAACTTGAACGATGTTAGTGTTTGCAGTAGTGGATACGTGTGAAAGATATTAGCAGGTGCTATTTAGGCCATGTTTCGGCCGTAAGGTGCTCCCATAAGAGCGTTGCATCAGTAGCGGCATGAATGTAAGGGTTGTCCCATGTGGAAAGCTGGCTAATGGAGACTGATCCTTACTGCTGAGCCGCGTGTTCAAGTTCGATAAACATTTGTTTTCTATTTGCTTGTCTATACTTTTAAGATTTACTGTTCGGGTGTCCAGTATATTATGATAGTGCCGTGTGTTTACAGTTGATTTATGTAGGATTTACACTAAGAATGCGGTTTTAATTCATCAGCTATCAATATATTTTATTTTAATTTATCGTTATTCACATTGTTTATGTGAGACGTTGACCTACTGATCACTTATAGTTCGGTTTAATGGGACAAATGTAGGTAGACAGATTTGTAATTGTAATCATAGTTATAGAAAATTAGAAAGATTTTTTTGTTTTATATTGTGGACTTGTATGTTAACCAATTTTAACGATGTTTTAGTAAGAACATTTTCAAGTGATTTATCACTTTTCTTTAACTTTAGTGTTTGGCGTTTTATCTAAATGCATTATGAATTTACGTTTTCCTGCATTTCGCAGTTTTATGTAATGTAATATCAAGTGTTGTTGGTTCCTTCTGAGCATCCGTTTGGGGTGATGCATGTTTCAGCATCGGGATTCCTCTGTAACTTAAGGGTGTCACGAGATGACAATACATGGGGAATTTTTATTTTGGATTGTGGCAATTGCTGTTAACTTGTAAAGAACACCATGCTTTCAAGTAATATTTTACAACATATCCAGAGCTTAAGATTGGTTATTATTGGAAATCCATACACTGTTGCAATAGGCTTCTAGTTGAGTTCTTCCAAAATATGATCTGTTACAAGATTGTATAATGCTGGAGATATAGGAGACCCCCTTCAAAATGCCTATTCTAAGAAGACTGATCCTTGGTTTAGTTTTGAAGTAGTTACATTCAAACCGAGCTCAATAGCTGCAGTCGCTTAAGTGCGGCCAGTATTCAGTATTCGGGAGATAGTAGGTTCGAACCCCACTGTCGGCAGCCCTGAAGATGGTTTTCCGTGGTTTCCCATTTTCACACCAGGTAAATACTGGGGCTGTACCTTAATTAAGGCCACGGCAACTTCCTTCCCAGTCCTAATCCTTTCCTATCCCATCGTCGCCATAAGACATAACCATGTCGGTGCGACATAAAGCCAATAGCAAAAAAAAAAAAAAAAAAAAAAGTTACATTCAATTTGTTTGTGAATTCTTTCTTGTAGTGAGACAACCAGAGAAGAAAGGTTTGAGGGAGCAGTGGAATTGTTCAATGTCTTCTAAGATGTTCGTAGCCGATGTTGTATGTGTTCATGTGTTGAGAGGCTATGTGATGTTATTTCAGTGATTGCAAAATCGAGTCAAATTTACAAAGAACTTTTCAATACGAGTCCACTTATTAGTAAGACATTGCACCCCATCTGGCCTGGATGCATGCACTGATTTGGTTGGGAAGGATGTCAAAACTGTTATGTCCTCTCCTGAGACAAGCTGGCCCACAAGTGTTGTAACTGGTCCTTGATACCCTGGATACTGACACTGGGACAGAGTTGACGTTTGAGCTGGTCCCACACATGGGGACAGATCTGAGGATCTGGATGGCCAAGGGAGTACCTCTACATCACGCAGTCGGTTTATATTTGGAGCCCTGCACGGATGCAGATATCCGCAAAATTTGAGTCTTGGCGATTGCAAACTGTATGGCAGTGCGTATAATTTTGCTGGTAATTTCTAAATTATGAAGTTTATTGATTTTCACTCATACTGTATACTTATACTGTATATTTTTGCTCGTGGTTAGGTGACCCTTGACTTTCATATGAGAGAATGGTGATATATAAAGAGCCTCGAGACCAGAATGCCGTAAATCTAACCTAAGCCTAACTGGCTCCTTCCTGCAATTAGCGGAAGGAACAAAGGTTCCAAAAGAGAACTGCTCAATGTGTCGATAGTTGTCGCAAGAGGCAATCCCTCATAAATCTGTGACTGTAGGCAGTCTGGTGCCAGGCTTCACCCCTATTGTTTTATGTTAACAGACCTATCCATTTCAATACTTTCGGTGTGATATAGTTAAATAGTTACAAAATCCCTGGATAACAATTTGCGGATGGGGGTGCACATGAAGCAAGTGCATATGCGGATAATATTTTGTATATCCATGCAGGGTTCTATTCATAGAGACACAAGCCATATGTAGCATCATCCTGTTTTAAAATGGCACCACTTTACTGTCACATGAGAGGTAATACATGAGGATGCAGGATGTCTGTGACGTACCGTTGTGTCATCAGAGTTCCCTCAATCACTACCAGCCGTGACCTGAAGTCATACTCGATAGCTGCCCACACCATGACGCCAGGAATAACACTGTGGTGCCTCTCCAAAACATTGGAAGACCGAGCTCGATAACTGCTGTTGCTTAAGTGTGACCAGTATCCAGTATTCGGGAGGTAGCGGGTTCGAACCCCACTGTCGGCAGCTCTGAAGATGGTTTCCCATGGTTTCCCATTTTCACACCAGGCAAACGCTGGGGCTGTATCTTAATTAAAGCCACGGCCGCTTCCTTTTCACTCCTAGCCCTTTCCTGTCCCATAGTTTGCCATAAGACCTATATGTGTCAGTGCGACGTAAAACAACTTGTTAAAAAAAACCTTGGAAGAATGGTGGGATCTTTCCCCAGGTCGCTGCCATACTTGCAAACTATGGTCACCCAGGGTAGTGCAGAACTGTAATTCATTTGGTGACCACAATGCAATACCATTCATCAGCAGTCACGGTACCTGGTCACGGTACCAATCCATATGCAGCCGTTTGTGTTGTTGTGTTAATGGCAGCCTATGCATGGGATGGTAATTCCCTAGTCCAGCTGCTGCTAGTCTTTGACCAATGGTGCGGGATGACACAGAAAGTTGCAGGAAGTCCATTACTTGTTCTCAAATGGCAGGTACAGATGCGAATGAGTTCGGACATGCTTGGTGCACAATACGGCGATCCTCCCTAGTGGTGGTCAGACGTGACTGACCAGAAACTTGACGATGAGTATGCCTGCTCTCACGTTCCCATGCAGTCCAACATCGGGCCACTGTAACATCTGAATATCTCACAAATCTGGATATTGCATGATTCGACCAGTTGGCCAAATCAAGACCCATTTCAAACTCTGTCAGGTGCTGAGAATGCTGTCTCACATGAGTACACAGCATCTCTGAGTCCTTTACAGTGATCATTGAAAATCTGATGCGGTTCACGCCCCTTTATATACTCTACCAGGCCTGGTAACCACACTAAATATGAAGAAAACTAATGCACTCTGGTGGCCGTTCTACCTGTCGCAGAGAATTGCAACTCTAATCATTTACATACCCGCCAATGGTGTGTACGTGTACTAAGTTGCATTGACTTCTGACCATTTCTTCTGGGTGCTTCAACTTTTTTTCAGGCAGTGTATTACCTTACATAACAGTATTGTGTTTTACACCGCACCACCAAATTAACTACAGCATGTCTGAAAAATAAAAATGGCTTTCATGTATGTCTTGTAAATATCATTATCTGTTATCCCATATGATCAAAGTACAACATTCCATTTCACCCTGTATTTTGTTGGTGGAAAAAGGATGTGACTGCATAGGGCATGCCTTATATTCCAGCTGCTTTAGTTAATGCTTAAAACCTCAAGTGCTGGCCAGTCTATGGCTTTCTATTATGTGAGGTGAATATCTACAGTACAAGGATAAACATGGTAATAAAGAGAAATATTCCAACTCCCAAACAATTACATTTGCTACTACCTGGCAGTACTGCTTAAACATATGCAGTATAAAAATAGTTTGCTTTTGAGTAAGCAAACAAACAAACAAACAAACAAACAAACAAACAAACAAACAAACAAACAAACAAACAAACAAACAAAAAAAGTAACCAAAAATAAACTAAGGAATAACATGAAATATACTGGTCTCATTCTGTAACTCAATGATACTTTGTAATAGCTTGGTTGTTATGCCTGCTGTACACCATCACATTTTTTTTTTTTCAATTCGATACTTCACAAGGAAAAGTGTCAAATCTTATCAAAGATTGTTCAACATTGCTGAAGGTTTGATGAGATTTGAAAAGATTTGGAAAGGTTTGATAGAATTTTGTTTTAACATGCAAGAAAGGCAAACAGTAGTTGTGGTTCTTGGACTAGCAGCAGGATATATTCTTAAAAATAAGAGAAACACACAATAAACCACAATTTACATAGGGAAAATATTAATGCGATTATCTTCAACATCAATTTTGCAATGTATTTACTGCCATAACATAATTTGCAGAGGTTATGATATATTGTATTTACTTACATTAACTGAATAAAAGTGACAGCAATGCAACAGAAATTCATATCTAATTACATGAAAACAGTGAGCTCGGGTAGGTCCTTACAGCATCTTGAAGCTCTTCGTTGGTAGCGAAGCGTTGTCCACCTAACCACACCTTCATTTCTCGAAAGAGGTGATAGTCACTGAGTGCTAGGTCAGGACTGTATGGTGAGTGGTCAAAGACTTCCCACTTGAACTTTTGGAGAAGTTCTTTTGTCACATTGGCACTATGCAGTTGTGTATTGTCATGGATCAGAATCATGCCAGGTAAGAGCATGCCTCTTCGTTTGTTTTGTATCGCTCTCCGGAGGAGACGTAGGGTCTCACAGTACACTTCCTCATCTGGCATAGACAGGTGGCAGACTTCTTTGCAGAGGGTATGTGAACGCTGGTCTCTCGTTATGAAAAATGCCTCAACCTTCATGGTGACTATGTAGAAAAATAAGTAAGAATGTACAAATCTTTTGGTAATAAAATCATCTTGTTATCTCAATATGTATATATTATTTATGGCCTATCGGAACTTGAAAAAAAGAAAAACAGCCCTTGTATATACAAATTTTTAAACCATACACAGGGAATTGTATATGCAAATTTTAAGTCATTTGCAGGAATCTCCAACATAACTGGCATGAAATATGAAAAAGTGGGCAATGGTACATTCTTCAAGACAATGCATTTGCACGTCAGTCCAAACTGACTTCAGAATTTCTCATCAAACATAGAAATTCTAAGCTTAAACTATCTATTCACTTAAATTAGCCCTCTGCAACTGTATATTTCTAAACATGAGGGGAAAAATCTGAAGGGATAACATTTTGTATCAGGATGAGGTAAAAATTACATAGCAGAAGACCATATGAGAGATACAAAAGATGGCTTCCAGAAGGTTTTATAGGTAGGCCGGCATAAGGTTGCACATGACAGCTGCGCACAATGTTGGTCAAACTGCAATAGCACATGAAGGGATGTTGCCGCCGCAACAACAGCTGATTGCACGACACGCGAGTTTTTAAAAACATGGAAGATAATGTCATTGCGATGATACACAATACAAATGAAATCGGCCGACAAAAATTGAACTTTCAACACACCGATTAAGTTTACAATAAAATATTTCATCACACAAAATGATACGAGATATATATATTACGAAGTTCTTATTATCGCAATGTTAGAAAATACGGAAGAAATCGACCGACAAAAATCTCACTTTAAATACATCAATAAATGTCAGAATAATATACACCGGTGCTAACACAAAAGGTGGGCCTATGACTTTCGATGTTAGGCCCCTTAAAACAACAAGCATCATCAACACAAAAGGTTTCAAGTAAAATCTATAAAATTTACGAAAATTCAGAAACCTTATTTTCATACCTGATTCACACAGTTAGAGGTTGGTTCGATACCCTCCATATCACTGCCATCACTACCGTCGCCTTTGTTGTCATTGTCGTCTAGGCAGATCATCAACTCCTGACAGTCTGTACTGCCATTGCTGAGTTAATGAATGTTGTGACATGGCTAACTATCTTCATCCACAAAGCCGCATCCATTCTAGCAATACTCTCCCGGAACATTCCTTCCACTTCAGTAATTGTGAAGGACTTGTTATATTAGTGCGTACATAATGTTTTACTTCACCCGATACCGTACCAGCTCAATGAGGTTGAAGCGACAGTGGTACAGCGGCAATTTAATAACCTCGTGCCCTTGTTCCTTCGCTACCTCGTCGACTAATTTAGTCATACACATATGCGTGGGATATTTCTTTACTGCAGCCATTCCATCAACAGTTCTTTACGTGCGCAAGAAGTAGGGGTCTTGTCCATTATTATGGAGTGGTAATGTGCATTGTCCATCACAATGACAGAAGGGACTTTGAGCTGTAATAATCGTACGCGCGTCTTCGTATTGCATCAGCCTAGAAAAAATTAATTCCTGTTACAGGAGATAGCTTAATTCGTTTCTTTCCTGGAGTGCTGCGAAACAAGTCCCTACTATCAGCCCTGTTTCCGCTAGTGCTATGTTCCCCAGTCCCTTTTCCTTCTGTTCTTGGAGCGAACACCTGTCTAACAGTACGCTTTGAAAGCCCTAATGTTTGACATGTGTTCCACAACTTGATCTGCAGGAACAGAGAGACGGCTATAAAAGCATATGAATTTCCTCTCCCTTTTGTAAAACTCACGAGTTCTCCGTACTAATTCAAATGCCTGACTATTAAGGGCGACTCCGTGGTGCAAAGGATTATCACCCATGGTTCCTGACTGTTGTTGTTTCCGTGACATCGCACTGCATTTGTTAAAATAAGATATCACAATTATCTCACACCTGACCACATGATAGCGACGACAGACAAAACGGCAACACTTCAATACGGTTGTCAAGCTAGTTATAGATGGCACCACTATACTACCCATATTGCCAACAACAATGAACTGAACATAGTTTGTATTTATTTTGTGGCTCACTTAAGCCTTATAATATATTTTAAATGCTCATATTTGTGTAAACAATACGGAATTCAATACAAATTAACATGAATAAAATGCGTAACAGTATCTGACATAAAAAGTAGTAAATTGGTGATTTGATTGATGGGCGACGTTCTTCATTTCATTTTTGTACTGGAGCCAACATGAACTACAACTGTCGAGTGCGAACTTGTGTCGGCCCACCTATACAACTGGCTTTATGCTGCACCGACACAGATAGGTTTTACGGTGAGGATGGGATAGGAAAAGCTTAGGAGTGGGAAGGAAGTGGCCATGCTGTTAATTAAGGTGTGAAAATGGGAAATGACTTAAAATCATCTTCAAGGCTGCAGACAGTGGGATTCAAACCCATCCAGAAGGTTTATCAATGAGGACAAAGTGGATAGTCCAAAGCGGATTACTTTGAAGTTCCCTGCCAACATAAAAAGAATGACATGAGGTCACCAAATCTCAACCAGGAGAGTATCAACCGCATAATTGGAAAGTTGTGGCTTCAGTTCCCAATGGTGTCCAGTTGAGCATTTCATTTTGGCACATAAACTTTCTCTGGCATGTACGACGTATACTGGACATAGCCTAATAAGCTGGAAGTGCATTTTTTTAATGGTAACAAATTCTCTTTCAAGTTCTCAAACTTTTAGATTCTACCTCATAATGACAACGCAGAAAAAATAATTTCTACTTTCCTGCAACACACATGATATCACTACTTTTTTTTTTTTTTTTGGGAGGGAGAGTTCCTGTCTATGCCACTCATTACCTGATTCATTCCTCATTGTTAGGCACTATCCTCACCGACTGCAGCATAACAGTCCTATGATGAAAACTCGGGTGAAACTTGTGTTAATATCTCACTCCAAGAACCATAAAATACAGTAGCACACAAAAGTATTTTTTTTTTAGAGTCAAGAAATTCCCATTACAAATGGGTACATGACAAATTCACTGAAGCAAATTAAAAAAACCTAGTGAGCTTAATAAAGTTTTCCATTTCACATCTAAATAATAAGATGAAATTATAGATAAAAATAAACAATCGAATATTTTCCATGAAGAAACAAAATAAAAATAAAGAATAAGGGTTGGCTTCCTATTTTCAGGACTTAGCTCTTTGTTGCATAACCCTTTGATTTGATTAATACAGTACATCTTGAGGCATGGAGTCAATGAGCTTGACCAAGCACTCCTGTGAAAGTTTCCTCTGACAATTCTGTGCAAGTCTTTCTTGTTGGTGCAAACTGTTTTCTGAACACTTCCATCCAACTCTTCCCAAGGAGGTTCTATTGGGTTCACCCAGACTCCGGCTTGGCTATTCCTCCAGTACAATGACTTTCTGCTTAACCAGGACATTCTTGACATGAACAGAAGTGGGTGTCAGATCATTATTGTGTTGAAATATCCACTTACGTGGAATATTATTTCTTGTATGATGAATTATATGGTTTATTAGTATATTACTGTACTTGAATTGGTCCATTTTCCTATCAACTTCGACCAGATGACCAACATCACTTCTGGAGAAACAACCCACACCATGATGCTCGCTCTTCCATGTTTCATAATGGGTACTTGGTATCTTTTGTTGGTAAATTGTTCAATATACTTCATTCCATCTGATGAGAACAGATTGAACTTGATCTCATTACTTCAAAGAAATCATCAATGTCCCATGTTGCATACTTTTTTGCAAAATATAATTTGGCCTTCCTATTCTTCTCACTAATGAATGATTTTAAAGTCTGACTCCTTGGTGGAATGGTCAGCGTTGAGGCCTTCAGTTCAAATGGTTCCGGATTCGATTCCCGGCCGGATCGGGGATTTTATTCGCATGTGATTAATTCTTCTGACTCGGGGCTGGTTGTTTGTGTTTGTCCCAACACACTCCTCTTAATATTCAGACAGCACACCACAGTACCAACCACCACAGAAACACGCTTTAGTGATTACATCCCTCCACACAGGGTTGGGGTCAGGAAAGGCATCCAGCCGTAAAACAGGGTCAAATCCACTAGTGCGACTCAGCTTGCTTCCGCAACCTCACAAGGTATGGGAAGAAGCGGTAGAAGAAGAAGAATGAATGATTTTAAAGCAAGTCACCTACCATTCAGATCTACGCTGCTAATCTTTCTATAACCCTAGAAATATCGATTTTTAGCCCATGTTTCCCCTCTACATCATCCCTTATTACCCGAACAGATTGTTTAGGATCAGCCACCAAAAACCTACGAATGATTCAGTCTTCTTTCAGTGTTGTTTTTCAAGGCTGACGACTTTTGGGAATTATTCTGCACGGACCCTAATCTCTTTTGAAGGTACACACTCACGAGTTGCTGAGAGGTCCCAAACTCTTCTTTTGTAACATAGGACTGTGTTTGTCCCTTATTAAGAGCATTTACGACAGCTTGTCTTAACTCTGTAGAATAGTTTTTATTTTTTTGGCATTGCTGAAAAAAATAACTGATTACTAGTTCATTAAAGTTTTAAACCACCACAAAATACTTTTGAGCTAACATTAAGTGGAAGTTTATTGATAAAGGAAATGTTTACCTCTACTGACGTACATGAAAACCACAACATGAAGCAGTTTGTTTTTTGAACCACAGTTCTATTTTGTCTTGATTCTGCTTGCAGGTATGCAGTCCTGCCAACAAAATACATCACATACAAAATACTTCTGAGCACTACTGTAATGCTTGACAGAACGTACATATACATCATTGAACCATTACAGCAGAAACAGAACCTCTACAGAAACCAGCTTGTAACAAAGGAATCTGCCACCTGGGTGATGGCCCTTAATGCAGATCAGTGGTGATTGATTGATGAAGAACTACAAGTAACGGCCAACTCACATTATGAGATTTCACTTGTTACTACATTCCTTCATATTTTAAATTTTGTATGTGGGTTACTACTTGACATTGAAGGTTTACCTTACTTCCCCTGTCCACAAAGGAATTTATTATCATCATTTTAACATTCTTTTTCTTCATACATACTATACATATACACACCTTTAAACTTTTAAAATAATGATTATGATATAGGCATTGTGCTTACAGTTAACTCACTGCACAGGTATCACAGATTAAAAAACACATATTTTAAAACTTTTTCAATATGTTATATTATACAAGGCCACATTTACATTCTTTCGAGATCCACAGAACCAAATGTACAAATACAGTAAAACAGGAACTTTCTACAACTGAGAAGAGCCGGTCCGTTCTGAATCAACAAGATGAGGAATTGAAGGTTCTGATTCAGCTCTTTTCTTTGAAAGATCTTCCCCGAGCACAGAGTTTACTTCTGGTAAAAATGAATCTTTTGTTTCACTGTTAAAATTTGCCTGGATATTTGGCACACTTCGAGTTAAGCACTCTTCATGTCCTTCAGATGCCTCTTTAACTGACTCCATTCTCTTAACTGCTCCCAGTTCTTCACACAAGAGGGCTTCATTTAGGCATACATTATTTATACTTACTGCACTATTAGAGAAAATGGCTGCTGGGCCCAGATTGCATTCTGATGGTTTGTCTTTGGTAACATCTTTTTTATCCAGATCATCTGATAATGACATAGTGTCTACTGTGACAGACCTCTGAAGACTAGTTACACCATTGTTTCGAGGCGAATCCTTGAAGAGTTCCCTCACCACTAAAGGACTGGTAGCACGACTCTGCATGGAAACGGTAGTCGATGCACTTAAGGCTTTGTCGTGTTGGTGCTGACTGATTAAGTCACAAGCCTTCCCTAGAATCACAACACTGTTGAGCACTCGGAATGAGGCTAAGCATAAATATGACAAGATCACCAACATTATAGCTGCTGGACCTTCTACATGCACAGCATGAGCCAAAACACGCACCATCACCACGCCCAGCGGAAGAGGAATGAAACCCATGCGGCGAGCTACCAAGTCAGAATGGTCTGAAAAAGCCTGTTAGGAGAGAAAAACAGACATAATCAAGGTTTAAAATTTACTCATGGGGAACGGGAGAGTTCATACATTACCTTAAATTCATAAATTACTTTCAAACCAATAAACTATGAAACTGCTTACCGGTAATTAAAATTAAGAAAACATGCCAGTACAAGAGCTAATGCAAGTATTTCATAAGTATATTGGGTGATATTCAACAACTTGACTTCTCTTTTCATCTATCATGGAATAAGAAGTACTTTCAAGAATGGTCACACACATAACATGGTAATTTGGATTGCATATTATCTGATAATATATACAGTATTCTCTGTCATTAATATTATTAGAGCTGTACAAGTATGTTATGTTATTTGTTTTTTTACAGCCCAACAACTACTTGCACAGTTTTCAGGGACGCTGAGGTGCTGAAATTTAGTCCCGCAGGAGTTGTTTTACGTGCCGGTAAGTTTTGCAATTTGCTTATGGCGACAATGGGATAGAAAAGGGTTAGGAGTGGGAAAGAAGTGGCTTTGGCCTTAATTAAGGTACAGTCCCAGCATTTGCCTTGTGTTAAAGTGCAAAATAATGGAAAACTATCTTCAGGGCTGCCAACAGTGGGGTTCGAACCCACTATCTCCCGAATGCAAACTCACAGCTGTGTGACCCTAACCATAAGGCCACTACCAGTAAATTTGCCAACACAAGGCTAATTTTTGTGAGCACCTTTGAATACCTCCAGACTGAGCCAGGATTGAACTTGCCAAGTTAGGATCAAAAGGCCAACATCTCAACCATCTGAACCATTCAGTCCAGCAGTAAATTATATCCCACATCATGAGTTAATAACTTCAATGACTGCTGAGCGATTATCCAACAGCAAGGAAGTTCCTAACAGTAGTTTCGTACAAAAGACACCATTTGAGACATTTTGCTACAATAAGAATGCACAGAAAGCCTCCTTATAAAATAAGGCAGTGGTAACTTTATGTAACCTAATCTAATTTTTTTCCTACATGTATGACGAGGAAAATTATATTGACACCTTGTGAGACCACAGAATAAATCCTTAGTATCCCCTGACTGAGGGAAGAGTCGAATAAAACAGGTAACTGTCCAGATATTCCCACCTTGAAGGTATAGGTTGGCAGTCAAGTATGGCATGGCTTCCACTTACTTGTAGCACTCATTTTTATCCTCCCTATCTAACCTCCTGTAGCCAACTCTTGCTATCTTTGACCCTCAAGTCATTTGTGGACTTTCATTTTCTTTTGGTGATATCATCATTCTTCAGAGGGTTGTATCTCAATCATTTCTCTCAATCAGTTCCACACATATATTAGATAACAGTGCTGTCACAAATGACAAAACAATGAAATCATTCTCTTTCAATGCCTAAGCAACATAATAAAGTTAAGAGGGGATAGTTGTACTTCCCCTTAAAACAAAAATTACCATTGCCAACATAATGGTATTAATATCACGAGAGTTGGAACATCAAATTTCAATGTTACCTCCAACTACATACCTTAAAATGCAACTTTTGGCTTTGTGTAGCCGAGAGCTTGCACCCGAGAGGGTGTGTTCAAACACCAACATCGGCAGCCCTGAAGATGTTTGTTTCCCATTTTTGCCAGAAGCGAATGCTTGGGGCTGTGCCTTAAGGCTATTACCACTTCATTACCTGACCGAACACAATCTTCTCCTCTCCTATCCTATCACCACCCAAAACCTATTGGCTTTACGTCGCACCGACACAGATAGGTCTTACGGCGACGATGGGACAGGAAGGGGCTAGGACTCGGAAGGAAGCGGCCTTAATTAAGGTACAGCCCCAGCATTTGCCTGGTGTGAAAATGGGAAACCAAATATTTTCGCACTGCAAGATGTGTGATTAAGCTTATTTTTAATATGTATAACTTTTGCTTTCTCAACGATGCATTTGTTTCTACATTCGTCCCTGTTTTTATCTCCTCATAAGATGTGTATTGTTTAATGTAACACCTTGTGTAAAAAATTGGGTTAATTGAAGAAGTTATATCATGTTCAAGATCATGTTTTCACGTCTCTGCACAATATTTAAAATGAAATTTTACCGTTGGTCTTTATAGCTACTGTTGAGAGTGAAGGAGAATTTCCTGTTGTGCATGTTTATCAGGAACTCAAGGGAGAATTCATTAGTTAGTCGGAACATAGAAAAAATGATGAACTCTTCTCAGAAGAACTCTTAAGGTTTCACTTTACTTTTGCTGCCTGCTGGCTCTTCAGAAATGTGTGCGCGTGTATTTTGTATTCAAGAATCATTCAAGACGAATATTTTCGCACTGCAAGATGTGTGGTTAAGGCTATTTTTAATATATATAACTTTTGCTTTCTCAACGATTCATTTGTTTCTATATTCGTCCCTGTTTTTATCTCCTTGTAAGATGTATATTGTTTAACGTAACGCCTTGTGTAATATAAATGCCTACATGCTGGCCTATTTCCCACATTTTGGCTGATGATGACGCCAAACAGCGTCGAAACTAGTTCCAATTGCAAATATATGTTATAAATAAAACTATAACATTTTTGTATTGAAAAGGTGGACCCTTTAAGTTTTCCTATCTTCCATTCTCGGTTCAATACGGACAAAAATGAAATTCTTAGATTTAAATAAACCCCGTATTGAGCCAGAAGGAACGGATTCTTCGAGTTTGAATTGAGCCGCAAGCCGTGATTTCAGTCATGCAGACCCCTACTATAGCACCAAGCCCAACCGTTATAACCTGCAGGAGATGAAATTTAAACATGGGGTTCACAGAACAGTTGTCTCAGGTTGACAAACCTCGCTTTTCCAGGGTTGGAATCATCTGAATTTAAGTCAATATATCCGCCACTAAGCTAAATTCCACAGATCTGACTCGACACATAATTAAGAACAGAATTATCATATGCCAGGAGTCAATAATAGTATTTACTTGAGCTTAACTGAGAGAAGTGTGTATTTAAAGGTGAGGCCGTTGACACCTGCTGGCTGTTACAAAGAAGGATTCTCTGTTAACCGGGGCTTCACCTCGAGATAGGCATCTCTTCAAGGCTATATAAGCTTGCTTGGAGAGGGAAGCGTCCTCATTCTCTCTTTCGAATTCAGTCGGTCATTGTGTACGCACTTATTGTGTGTTACAGAAACTTATTAATTCTCAGCACTTTGTGACCCTCAGTAATCAGTGATAATTAGTTCTCACTTGATTTTTATTTAATGTTATGAAACGCCAAGTGCGGCATGGCGTAATTCACAAACTTACTAGATACACTTATTTGTGAGCTTGGTAAGACTATTGTTCGGTGTGCATTACTCTTTCTGACCAATTTTAGGGTAGATTTTATGTTTATTTAATTTGCTATTTTGATTAGCAAGAAGTGATGAATAATTTTATGTAAATAATGTGTATATTTTATATTTAGGGTATTCTCAAACAGTTCTTAAAGGACATGGGTTCTTCCACTTTTAAATTATTAGACAGCAACAATGAGCATTGTAATCTGCTACGAGACTTTATGGCTGAAGAAGTCTCAAATGAGACGAAACATGTTCCAAAGTACTTTTAATTTATTTTTATATTAAATAGTTTTCACCTGTAAAGTGAAGTATATTGATTGGGTGGACCATTAAACCGAACACTAGTTCTTAATTTACAGTTATATTCACCGTTGAATACAGAACAGGGTCTTCAACTTTTGGGGCAGGCAAGATCAGGAATGTAAAGGGTCTCAAACCAAGGATATATGATGCGACAGGCTAGAATTGCCATGAGATGTTGATGGGACTGAAATAATGAGGGAGAGGCGATAAAGCCGTAGTGTTCACTGGGAGCGCTGATTTATATGAGTTAATAAGCCAGCCGGTGATTATGGACGTGAATATATTGGCTGTGTGTTAATTTTGACAGAGAGAATTTGTGCCATGGTGCAGAGATAAGGAGTTGGCCTGGTCCTGACCAAGTGAAAGCTCCCAGGTAGAAATCCCCAAGTTAGCTGTACCCTGTGCGTACACTACAGGTGAAAGTATTTTTACGAGAGATGTCGTTACTTCCACGAACTACTGTCTACATGCCTCAGTTATTTAAATGTTTGTTGCTCTACAGCTGATTGCCCAGGCCATGTGGAGAAAGACGGTGGTGTTGTGTCTTGTTTAGACATAAATCTTCGGAGACTGAATATCTCAGAATCTGTTACAAGTGAAATATGTAATGCGAGTGGAATGTATTTTTTTTTTTTGAAGTCTTTGTTTGTAAAATGCAATATGATGTTTTATTTTTATTGACCTAACCTGTACTGTATAATGTTGTAACATAGGCATTTGTAAATAGTAGAATTCTGTCTATAGTTCCTGGAAAGATCTAGAGAGTTACATAACTTTTGTACAGGGTGTGTTACTTTGTTGGTATGTGTTCTAGAAAGCGTGTTCTGTCTATTCTGGAAAAATACGACTTTCGCGATCATGCGTATTCTAGAATGTTAGTCAAAGTTCTCGATCGAAAGTAAGGTTGTGATTGGTGAGTCTAGGTGGCGATAGGGAACACGTGCACGCTGATTGGTTGCCTCCAAGGCCAGTAATTCCTATATATAGTGAGTGAGGCAGTGTTCGAATGATTTCGGTATCCTGATATCTGTTGGTCTTGGTCTAACCGTCTGCGAGCAGCCTATCTGGTTGACGTCCCCCGGTTTTCGGGATGGCACTCTCCTCGGGTAAGCACTCTTGAATTCCGTTCCTGCTAAAATTTCCGTAATGTTCCGATTTGCTTTTCATACAGGAGTCTGCCCAAACCTCGCCTAGATTCACCGAATTAGCTACTTATGACGCCTTAGTTTTTCAGCTAGACTTACCTGTTCGTTTCCGAGGCATTCCCGTTTTGTTTCACTAAAATATGTATATTGTAGTTTAATAGTATTTCCCTTGGGGTTTGCCTCTGATAGTTCTGTATCACTTTAGGTACGCTAGATTTTGGATAACCTGTAAATTGCATTGTACTACTGCATTGGTAACTAGATGTACAGTTCATTTGTAATTTGAATTTACACTGCTACGAATAACCTATGTATATCACTGAACTTATAGCTCATAACTTGGAATGTATATGTAGAATTATCTTGTAAATAATATTTTAAAAACTAAGGATCACGGTGATTCATTTCGGAATCCGCTATCTAAGCCATGTCCATGCCTTTGGTAGGTTCCCAGCCCTTCCATCTTTCCGTTTTGTCGTTCACTAGTTGGCCCTACTGATAGTTACGTACTTGTTTTGTTGGAGATCCGCGTAAAGGCTAGTTACTGTTTTTCCAAGTGTGTAGTGTTTTCTTATATTGTGTATTGTACTCTTACCTTCCCCTTTTAACTGTGTTTGTGCCTTGTTTGGTGTTACCACTGTAGTAGAGGTAACAGAATCGAATCCCTATGCCTCTGTCAACGTCAGTGTATATTTGTGTTTTACTTTGCAAGTGTGATTTTGTATGTGTACTTTGTATTGTTTATTGTTGTCGTGTGTATTTATTGTTTTGTCTTGTGATGTCCTTTGGTGTGTAACGGGGATATATTAGCCTCTCGGCTAATTTAAGGGAAGCCAGGTTTTGCCCTGATTCTTTGCTAATGGGTACGAATCCATATGATTACAGTCTGTGTTATTTTGGATGTATAATTTAGGCGCAGTCCTGAACAAGTGTTTTTTAAATAATTGTGTCCGAGTATTCGGAATGTACATGTCAGTTACACCAACTACTAGTGTGTCAAGTGTTATTTTCATATCTAATGGAAGGTTTTAGATCGAGCCTACGGGCACAGGACTTAAGGATTCAACGAAGCAGTCAAATAGTCCAAACAATGTAACACATTCCAATTTCCACGTACAATATTTTAATTGTAATTTTCAGGTCGTGACCCATGTTTTTTTTGTATAAAGAATTGCCAAAATGTCAATTATGTAGATGTGCGTATTACTCTTTCTGACCAATTTTAGAGTCGATTTTACGTTTATTTAATTTGCTATTTTGATTAGTATGGGTTCAGTTCACATTTTTAGATTAATAAATCTACCTTACCCGTATACCTGCGTTCTCATTCATTAGTTATATGTACGTATTTTCTGTCCATATATTTTTAATATATTTTAGTAAGCAAAGATTTTATTGCCCACTTCCAGATGTTCCATGCGCTAGGCTGAATTTGTGACAGGATAGGGTGCAGTGTGTTTTCCTTTTCATATACTACATAAATATTATTCCCACAATAATGGGGGAAAAAGGCTGATGTATGATGTAAAATTGTCTGCTAATATTATGACCGACATATACTATAGCTCATACCACGTTAAGAAAACAGTTTTGCTCATATGGACCCACAAGGAGTGAACACACCCCCTCCGAGACACCCATAATTCCTCGTGATTAAGGGGTATTATACTGCACTTTGTAATGTATTATGAAAGATAGATACAAACGATGAGGCATTTTTGCTTATGAGTTATTAAAAATTTAACTACATAAAATTTCCTTTTTCATAAATACATTTGTAGGGAGGAAGCACAATGGCGGGAACAGCCATCGCTTCGTTGCCTTCCTTCATTTTCCTTCAGAGTTACTCTGGTACAAGCCTCGTGTAGTCCCTCACTCTGTGAACCACCGGCAGCTCACTTCTGTAATGAAGTCATCTACAGTATTTATTTGTTGCATGTGTACTTTTAGGCTTTGAATCAGTGCGTAATCATCTTGCGTTGAGTGAGAGTTATGTGATAAGCCTACGTGTGCGATTTCTTTCTTTAACATTAATACTGTGATCTTTTATAGGGTCATCTACAGTATTTATTTGTTGTGTCTATTTCCTAGCCATTATTGCCTGGATAAATTTATTAAATGCAATAATAAATGCATCCCTCATCCCTCAAGCATATAAAAATGATTTGTCTCTTTTCTTCCCAGTTTGCCTTACACTTCAATGCTGAGGTCTTTTATGTGGTTAGTTTACCTCTGATTCTGTACAAACCAAAAATACCTCCTGTAAACCCCCGCCCCCTTTAGTTCATAAAAATAATTTGCAGCTTAGTTTCTTCCACATCTTGTCTTGAACTTATATACTGAACTTCACAAATTTATATGCCGCCATTTTCCCGTGATGGTGTTGAGCAGAGCCGTTCGATATGGTTACGTAGATATGTGCTACTTACCATTCTGACTGTTTCTGATATGGGCAGAGCCCTTCTTTTCCTTTTACAATGCAAAGTAGACGTATAGTGTAAATAGTTAATCAGATAGTTCGTGAAAAGCATGTGAATAAGTACTAGTTTTGTGTTGGGTAATACATTTTTGTGGGTTATATTACTGATGATATCTTTGGTGTGACGTACTATGTCAGAAAGGGAGTGAAGATAAATCCTTTTGTAAAATTTACTGAAACCATAATGGCTGTAAATTCTAACTTGCGAAGTGGGAAACTGTTTATTTTATTGAATATTAGTTGGGAAACTATTCTTTCATTAAGTATTAATTGGGAATGGAAAAATGTTTTGTCGCTGGGTGGAAGTTGATCGTGTTGAGGAAAATTACAAATTATTATTATTAACTTTAATGTTAAAAGATCAACAATAGAGTAGCTGGACCGGTCATTCAGGAGATCACGCAAGTTAAATGTGAGCAGTCATCAAGGGGAAGGCCCAGGAATATTGTGTCTTGTCTTGTCGTCATAATGGTGTGAGGAATTTGTATTAGTGATGTGCTTTTGGGGTTAATGATATCCTAAAGAAGGATACTGCATTCAGGCCAGGGTCCTGAGGAATTTGTATTGTTGGGATTGATGCATGTGATTGTTTCTATGGTTTCGCACTTGGCGATCGGATTGATGCTTGTTGTTTAAAAGGGCCTAACATCTAGGTCATCGGCCCCGATCGGAATGAGAAAAAGTGATACTGAAACAGTGTTGTTCCCCTTGGTGCGTTTTGTGACAGTAGTAAAGTAAAGTAGAATGTAGGTCTTATCAATGTGTATTTTCAAGTCGGTCAACAGAATGAGAATTATAGAATTAGAATTATATCTGATGCTACTGCTATCAAAAGGAGCAATCTCAACTTTTTGTTGAAAATGAGATACTGATACCGTTGTATTAATAGCTGTCTATAAAACTATGTTGTTTGTCTTTTTCAAAAAGAACAAAACCCCATCATTTCAGAGCACGAAAGTACAGTTTGACTTTCAAACAGAACAATCTTCGCCATCTTTTGGTATCAAAAGGGACAATCTCCAGAACTACCACTCAGCTCTTTCTGCTCATGTTATGTGAGCGCTGCCATATTGGTTCAATTGAGTTATAAATTGAGACTGTCTTGCTTATGCGTGCCTATTTTTCGGTTTTAGAGTTATACTGGAGGTATTTTCGGTGTTTTGAAAGTATATGAAAGTGCATGAACATATTATATTACCAAAACAAACTGTAGCATTCTTCAGTGTGTTCTGTGATGGACATACTACCGCAAAACGTGACACCTGTGTCACCCACAAAAGCGAGGAAACGGACCCATGATCAGAGGAAATGGAAATCAGCTGTTGCAAAGAAAACTGAGGTAATAACATTCAGTCAGTAAATATTTTTTTACCACTAGACATTCAATTGGGAAATGGACTCTTGCATAGTCAATATCCATATGAACTGATTATAACCTCATTATTTTATCAATTAATAATGCATTGTTATCCATTCATTGAAAATCGTTTGAACTTCAACACTGAAATATTTCTGCACAATGTGATGTTTAAAAGAGAACTAATTTACTTTCGTTTTTTCCTAAATAGGTATGCCACGAAGGATATGCCTACACTACCTACATGTAAAGATAAACACATAACAAAAGCATTCAGATGTGGGACATTATCCATGAATGAAATAAAGGTGTTCCATGAACAGTACCACTGCAATAAAACTTAGTGCTCAAAATGCGTTTATTTGTAAGTACACTGAAATTTTACCTGTGCAGAGGAGGCGGCTAAAGAATGAGAAACATACAGGAAAGCAATTTCAAACTAAATTTTACGTTCAGAACAGTAAAGGTACGAAGGTTCCAGTATGTGAAGTGTTTCTGAACATCCTTCATGTCTCCAGGAAGCGTGTTGATACCATAACTAAAACATATGCGCAAACTGGTAACGCCACTGTTGAAAATCGCAGGGGTGATAGGAAGACCCAAATATTCCGGCCAAGAAAGGAAGTTTATTTCTTCCTTAGTGTGTGTTGAATCCCACTATTACCACAATAAGTCTGAGAAAGTACTTGCCTTCTGAATTAAGTGTAAATAAACTGTCTGCTATGTACAATAATAGGGTTACAGATCCAGCATTAAAAACTACCAAGTCTTATTTTTGAATGGTTTTTAACACTTGTTTTAATCTTGGTTTCAAGACTCCCAGTAAGGAGTGTTGCTCCCTCTGCAAACAACTTGATGACCGTCTAAAACAAGAGAAAGATTCCACAAAACAAAGTGAAATAATGATAACCAAGCGTGTCCACAAACTAAAAGCGAAGGCATTTTACACTCTACTGAGAGAAGCTGGTGAAGAGACTCTTGTATTATCCTCTGATATGCAGAAAAACCAGTGCAAATGCAAGCTTACTACGGAAAATGTTTTTTGTTATTGCTGGACGGAGGACCAGTATGGAATAGGGTCTAATCAGATTGCATCAGCGGTTTATGATAGGCTGACAAAAACTGACCTGACATATTACAAGGAAGTGAGACTCATTTGTGACTCGTGTGGGGGTCAAAATAAAAACAAGAACCTCCTCGTCATGTGCGGTAAATGGCTTCTGACTGCTGCAAGTAACATAGAACGCATTGAACTTGTGTTCCCTGTACAAGGTCACTCTTTCATTCCTCCAGATCGTGTCTTTAGCAATACTGAAAAAGACATCGAGAATGAGAGACAGATCATTACTCTAGCAGCTTACAAGGACATGTTGCAAATCATGGAAGGGTCATTAATCTTGGGGAAGACTGTAAAGTTTTTGAGTGGAAAAGTAGCACAGTTGCTGTTCTGAAGCCAACTGGATCATGACACTTCAAATTTGCTCCAAGCAAGCGCATAATACTAACGCGGAGAGTCAAGAAGTGCGATGGAAAAGTAAGAGGGGAGACAACATACCGCATTGAAACTAACAAGTCCATGTTCATCACAAAGAAAAACTGTTCCATGTCTGCCATAAACCCCGAGGAAATATGTGCAAACAACGTACACAACTTATCAAAAGCTAAACTAAGCGACGTTTCGAAGCTTTTGTCATCCCATTTCAGTGCAGACTGGAAAACACTTCCCGAGCATCGGTATTATGTGGATGTGCTGCTGAGAGCGGACGGAGAGTATGAAGGTGGCGAAAATCTGCAAGATGATGTTTTACGTGAAAACATTGACGACAATGACTCTCTTTTGATTGTCTTGTTCATATCTAAGTTTCGACCAGTGAACATGATACGCTTTGCTACTATAATCCAAATGTAAAAAAATTTGTTTTGATTGCTTAATCTTCAAAATGTTTGTTGAAGCAGGTATGTCCGAATTACAAGGCACTTTACTATAACAGCTAACCTTGGTTTACAGACTTCTCTTCCTTCTTTTTACTGACTTTCTGAAGGATGTTAATTTTTAAATTTTATTTTACCCTTTATTGAATGCACTGGTAATAAGATTGTTTGCAAATCTAAACTTGATGTGTTTCATGCTGGTGGTCTTCCGTTTTTTTAGTCTAGGTAATATTATTCATCACTTTTGTAACTCTTTAATAAACGTACAGTACATTACAGTGACATTCTTGATGTTTCAATCTAGTGTACAGAAAAGTAGTGTAGGTATCAAAATTCTGTAAGTTATTAGCAAAAACAGAAATCTTCTTACATATTGGTATCAAAATGAGCAATATCCAGGAAAATCTGAAAGTTAGAATCAAAAGGGACAATTTCAAAAACACAATTTAAAATACCTAATTAACCATTAATCATATGGTAGGTTTTCTTTGATTACTTGCTCACAGCCTGTCTGTTGTGTATATAAGACAAAAATCACCCAGATAGAGTGAATAGAAATCCATTAGGTAAAAAATCACTCCCACTGTAAAGTGCAGAAAGGTGGAGATTGCTCCTTTTGATACCAATAGACTCATCTGTAAATTGTAGGTTTCCGTTTGTATCTGATTAGCGAGGCGACTGCAGGTAGAAAAAAGGGTCCAGCCAAAATGTTTGCCGGACGGAACTGAGACCATACGTGGAGCAGGTAGTGTGTTGATTCTCTCATTTATACTGGTTCGAAAGATTTCATTCTTTGACTGTCAGAAACAGACAATTGTTTACAAGCTTCAATGTATTGTTATTCCACATTCCAACAGTTGTATAAATTAGGATATTTTTATTTATTTGTACTTCCTACAATGATAGGCTGCCTGTATGCAGTACCATAGAGGTGATTTCTAACAATTTGAACGAAGGTTTTAATGGCCAATGGCTAAATCACAGTATATATTCCTTGGAATGCCCACACTTTGAAGAACCAACTAAGAATATTTTGGTATGGTTCTTCTTGCTCCGACAAAAAGTCCTACAACCCTTAGTTGTTTTTGTTTTTCACGGTAGTGATATCATGATGGGGCAATGATCATAGATTGATATAATTTATTTAGCTCGACAGTTAGCGATGTCGTATCATGGATGTAGGTTCCTTAAACATTTCAGGTCGCCGTGATATCCAGAATCTCTGCAACTGAGCATTTTCCCCAAGTGAACTGGGAACCACTATAGTCTATGCATGGGAACATTGGTTTGATGTCATGTGTGGGCACTATAGCTTGTCACATATTTCTTTTACTGTTCTGAGGGTTGCACATGTTTGTGGTGTTAGCACAGCATGATCCACACATTTAATCATTATTAATGAATGATATTTTTTCTTAACATTATGTTAATGAAGGGAAACAGTTAGGATGGCAAGACACTGATTTGTAGAAGCACATGTATTTCTTTCATGAAGCTGCAAAAATGTGACAGTCATGCGAATGACCAGTCAATGAAGTAACAAAAACAGACCAAATAAAACTTTTCTTTGTCATTAAATTCTCAGGAAAACCATCGTTCTTTCCTTCGATATTTTGCTTGTTGAGGACATACATGTCAGTTAAATCTATGTTTAATAATTAAACACTGTCAAGCATAATGGTGACAGTTATTAACTTAAACCCAAGTTTACATAAAATCAGCTTCATGGTCCGTATTGCACTTTAACAGATTCACAACTAAGTATTTTTTATTTTCCACCTTGTGGATACATTAGTTGCTTTAGGCAACTTATTGGTTAAAAGTGGTACATGTTTTGTATGTTATTAACATCTTCAGCTACATAACACTGTTTAGATGAAAAATTCACATATTGATGATGATGATGATGCTTGTTGTTTAAAGGGGCCTAACATCGAAGGTCATCGGCCCCAATTCATATATTGACAAAGTATCAATGCTTTGATAGAAAATGTCCTTAAAATTAGCATAAGATAATTAAATGACAACACTGACTGTCAGAAACAGACGATTGTTTAAAAGCTTCAATGTATTGCTATTCCACATTCTAACAGTTGTATAAATTAGGATATTATTATTTATTTGTACTTCCTTCAATGATAGGCTGCCTGTATACAGTACCATAGAGGTGATTTCTAACAATTTGGATGGAGGATTTAATGGCCAATGGCTAAATCACAGTACAGATTCCTGGGAATGCCCACACAGTGTTATGTGGCTGAAGATGTTAATAATATACGAAACATGTACCTCTTTTAATCAATAAGTTGCCTTAAGCAACTAATGTATCGACAAGGTGGAAAATAAAAAAATACTTAGTTGTGAATCTGTTAAACCTAAGTGGGTGTTAGCCTGAAAGTCATTTCATTTTTATTTTTGTTGTGGAAGCCTCACTTCCAAATGATTAACTTTTAATTGTTTTATTGGAGTTTTGTTGTTGACAAATGCACTTGAGCATGATGCAATAGATTTATTTGGGATCTTCAATACAATAAACAATCAATTCAACTTATCCTTTGGCCATCAGCCCTAGTAACTTAAATTCAGTATTTGTGACAGTCAATCCACAAGGACATTGGAGGTCAATCTGATTCGATTAAGGGCTCATGTGACTCCCAGTGATCCTGTACAATATTGTTGAAGTCAGTGAGCAGCCTTAACAACTTAAGAGAAAGTCTGGAGCTTGAGTCTCGGGAGCTATACTTTCCAGAATCGTATATATATTTTTTTACAAGTTGCTTAACGTCGCACCGACACAGATAGGTCTTACGGCAACGATGGGACAGGAAAGGCCTATGAATGGTAAGGAAGCAGCCATGGCCTTAATAATTGAGGTACAGCTCCAGCATTTGCCTGGTGTGAAAAAGCAAAACTATGAAAAACCATCTTTAGGGCTGCCGACAGTGGGGTTCGAACCCAATATCTCCCAAATACTGGATACTGGCCGCACTTAAGCGACTGCAGCTATCGAGCTCAGTCCAGAATCATATGGAACAACCCATGGTTCTCCGTGGAATCCGACGGACCAACTTTCAGGTTTTTTGACGAAGTTAGATTCGTTCATGATGGTTTTCCTTTTTCTTAGCTCCTCAGGCAGCACTGTAAGAGAACATGGCCATGCGACTCTGAAATATTGGACAAAGAATTTGACCAGTATGTTCATCATTCCTGATGACTTAGTGAAGTTAATTCTCCAATTTTAAATTTTTATAAATATTGCCTTAACCTTCAACAAGCTTTTAATTTCATGTAGTTAGAATCTTAAATGTTCCCATAGTCCCGTTAGCAAGTGACGAAGAACCAGAAGAACCCCTGATAAGGTAAGGGTGCTCATAAATGCTGGTGAAGGATTTATATTTCTAACAGGCTAACAAAGGGTTTCAATATGAAGTGAACTTTATAAATATTCAGCTCCTTGGCTGAATGGTCAGCACAGTGGCCTTCAGTTCATAGGGCCCTGGGGTTTGATTTCTTGCTGGGCCAGATACTTTAACTGCATTTGATTAATTCCTCTAGCTCAGGGACTGGGTATTTGTGATCTTAAGAGACATCTACACACATCACGTCACACCACCAACCACCACAGAAACACGCAATAGTGAGTACATTCCTCAATACAAGGTTGGCGTCAGGAACAACAACTGGCCATAAAAATGGACTTATTCCACTTTAGTACTGATTCCAGATAACTGAAAAAAGGCCACAGAAGAAGAAGTATTGAACTTAATAAATAAAAGGCTTTAAGCAATAACACATTATGCCTCGGAACCTGCAATTTTCATTTAAGTTTTTAGAACATAATGGCATTAGTGGCATCAGGTTTTTAAAGAATCGCTGTAGAGTTTTAAAAAATAGGAAAAAAATACTTTTTTATTCTGAATTTTAGTCTTTGTAAGAGATTTCATCTTCCACAATGAAAACCAATGGCTATGAAAATTTGGTACATTTGATACAAATAAGAGAGAACAGGCAGTGGAGAAAAGACATTTGTATGCTACTTCATAATTAGAAACAACCATGATAGAAGGAAGACATACATGCTCTTGTCGAGTCTGGGCCATGTCATATGCTAGACTGATGGTATAATCTCGGTATACATCCACAGGTAATTCATTGAATCGGGTGATGAATGCATGCTTTATCCAATCAACAAATACTTCAGCTAGAAGAACCATCAGGCAGTCTGGAACTAACACCCAGAATCTCTCTGCAATCAGAAAATTCACATAATCACAACAAAATTCTCTGTTAGTCACAATAATCATGACAAGCTATAATTTCAGGCAACTGTAACCAAGATTAAGTGCTACACAATATGCTCTACTTCTCAGCACATATTTTTATGATTCACTTAAAAACATTCCTGGAGCACACGGTTTAAGGTTCCAAAGAGATGAATAAGTGAGCCAGTATTGCGTGCATCAATTGTAAGTGAATGTAAGCAGTAACAAGACATTCACAAGTCTGATGAGTCATTCTCTGCAAGACTAGTAAGCAGAGTTCAATAAGCTCTGAAGTGAACTGTGCTGATATGACAAGGAACTGTGGAGATCTTTTTGGAGAATAGAAGTTTGATGCAACACCGAGCGGCGTGTTGAAATGTGTGTCTATGTGTGTAATAATTGTGAGTAAATAAAAAAAGTGTTGAGTAGAAAATTCTAACACAATTGGACTAGTAAATAACTGTAAATAGCAGCTTAATAAATTTAGTGGATAGTACCTTTCTGAGCAGTGATTTTAGTTTTAAGGTCCCTGATAACTCACCACAAATGGCGATAGCAGCAACATTTAACGGGTAAAGTATTTTAGTACGAAGCTAATCCCAAAAATAAAGTCTCCTAATTTTTGATAAATACACAGACCTGTCTAATTCTACAATGGTTTACATCATTTTACAGCTTGGACATTTAGCTATTTTTCTACATAATTACCATTTCAGCTGATGCATTTTTGTAGACGCTGTGACAGTTTTTGTATGCCCATGTCATACCAGCTTGCCGTCAGGCTGTTCAGGAAGTTGTGAACCTCATCTTTAACCTCGTCGTCGGTGCTGAATCGCTTTCCAGCCAAATAGTCTTTCAAATTAGGGAACAAGTGATAGTCACTGGGCACCAAGTCGGGACTATAGGGTGGGTGGGTGATGATGTTCCACTGAAACTATTGCAGGAGAGCAACGGTTTGCTGGGCGACGTGCAGGCGAGCGTTGTCATGGAGAATGTTTACGCCCTTGCTCAACATTGGGCTTCTCCGGTTCTGAATTGCCTGTCTGAGTTTTTTCAGGGTCTCACAGTACCCGTCAGCATTAATTGTGGTCCCAGCAGGTATAAAGTCGACCAACAATACCCCTTTCTGACCCCAAAACACGGATGTATGACTTTACCAGCAGACTGTGAATGCTTGAATTTCCGCGGCTTTGGCGAAGTGGGATGCCGCCCCTGGCGTGATTGTTGCTTGGTCTCAGGTGTAAAATGAAATACCCAGGTTTCGTTACCCGTGACAATTAAGTTCAAAAAGTTGTCCTGTTCGGCTGCGAAGCGTTGAAGAAATGCGCGGGAAGAATCAACTTGCTGCCGCATGTGGTCTTCAGTCAGCATACGTGGCACCCATCTTGTGCACACCTTTCAGTATTTCAACTTTTCAGTTAAAATTCTGCGAGCGGCGCTTCGGGAAATCTCAGGAACCGAAGTGCAGAGATCATCCAGGGTGATCTGCCGATCTTCATGCACGATTTGCTCAACCTTCAAGACTGTCTCGACGGAAATTGACGGTCTCCTGCTCCTTTGTTCATCGTGAATTTCAGTCCAACCGGCTGCAAACTCTCTACACCACTTACGAACATTTTTGACATCTATGCACGACTCACTATACACTTGAATTAAAATCTAGCAGGTTCCACCTTTTCAATACAAAATACAATGTTGTTGGATGGTATTTACAACATTATTTTATTACAGAACATGTTTCGGTGTTTCATTTTGACACCATCATCAGCTGCAGCTGAACAGGACAACTTTTTGGACTTAAATTGTCATGGGTGACGAAACCTGGGTATTCCATTTTACACCTGAGACCAAGCAACACTTCCGTCAATTGGCGATAGATTTCAATTGGTTCAGTACCTTTTGCGTTCAAAAACCAAATAACTGCGTTCGCGCTTGGCAATAACATCCAACGGGAGCTCCATTCTCAACGGCTGCCAAGCCAAGAATGAGTGCCTCAGCACAGCGTGCATATGTTTATATACAAGCGCGGGAAACACTCTTCACAATATTGTGACCAACAGCCACACGAACAGAGTACTGTATTTATAAAAAAAATAGGAGACTTTAGTCTTGGGATTACCCTCGTACAAGTAATATTACAGAATAATCGACAAAACAGATTGAAATGGTTTGGACATGTCAAACGGATAAATGAAGTAAGACTACCAACACGAGGACTGGAAGGGTGGATGACAGGGAAGAGAGGACGAGGAAGATCAAGAATGCGGTGGATGGACTTGGTGAGGAGTAGCATTAGAAAACAAAACATGGATTGGAACATCGTGTCGGAAGAAGAATGGTGGAATGACAGAACGAAGTGGAGAGGAATCATATTTGCTCCTACCCGATGTCAGCTGGAAATGGGAAAATGCTAGCTGCTTTACGTCGCACCGACACAGATAGGTCTTATGGCGACGATGGGATAGGGAAGGCCTAGGAATGGGAAGGAAGCAGCCGTGGCCTTAATTAAGGAACACCCCCAGCATTTACCTGGTATGAAAATGGGAAAAAGCGGAAAACCATCTTCAGGGCTGCCGACAGTGGGATGTGAACCCACTATCTCCTGGATGCAAGCTCACATCCCCACGACTGTAACAGCATGGCCAACTCGCCCGATAATGGGAAAATGATGATGTTGATGATGATGATGATGATGAATTGACAAGAAGGATTCTTAGATAAACTCTGTGGACTTAAAAGTTACTCAGGATGAAATTAATTTTCCCAAGTTCAATGCAGTCAGGATGAACTAAAAAAAAAAAAGTTAACAGCCAATCAGGATGAACTTAAGGTAAAGTTTAAAGCTAACCAGCATGTACAGTACTTAAATTCAGTCACTTAAGGTAGAACTCAGAACCCAGTTGAATGAACTTACAAGTGGACAGTACCATTTACAGGAGGAAGTAAGATCAGAAAGTGACATTATGCAAGATGTAAGTAAATGATAGAAAAACGGTTCTAGGTAATACCACAAATTGAGTCCAGTGTTCAAGACTCAAGGCAAGAGATGAATGAAATTGTCAAACAGTTTCAGGCAATACCTCAAATTGGGGAGTCCAGTGTTCGAGACCTAAGGCAAGAGATGAGTGATCTACAGGGAAGGATGATAGCCATAGAAACCAGACAGAGGCCTACCAGCAGTGGTACCAGTGTCGCGAGAGTGAAACCCCTGAACTTTGACAAGAGTACTTCATGGATGATGTTCTGGACCCAGTTCGAGACCATGGCCAACCAGAATGGATGGGCACAGAAGAAGAAGGCCGTAAAACTCATCACGGGTTGCATGTGTTATACAGTATTTGGCCAGGTGCTGTGTACAAAGGGATCGTGAGGGTGCTCAAGCGATGCTATGGTGACCAACAACTGGCATGAGCGTACCAAATCCAACTCAAGAAGAGGACAGTGCATGGGTGAACTGCTGCAGGACTTCACAGTTGAGGTAGAACAGCTGGCCCACAAGATCAGAGCACAGGAAGCTGCCTACAACTACATCGATGGGCTTCATGGTGCCTAGATCTACCAACACTTCATGATCAGTGGGGAGCATTGCCTTAAGGATGCCCTTATCATCGCCCTGGGGATAGAAGCAGCGAAAAGAACAGTAACTTTTATGTCATCAGTGAGGGTATGAGCTGTAAGGGGTGAAGAGAACCTGAAGGTCCGCTCATCACAACCAGAGCGACTCTCACCACCAGGAAGCCAAGGCTCCAGAGAAATCATCTGCTGGCAACGTGACGAGTGTGACCATTGGAGGAAGGACTGCAGAAGGAGACAGCCACCTCCCAGGAAAAGGAGTGAGGGCCGATGAAAGGAAGGGCTCATTGGCACCACCATTACCATCCCCTTGCTTCACAACTCAACGCAGTCATCAAGAGGAACAATGAGAGTCTGATTGCAGACAAATGGCTTGGAAACAAGCCGTGCAGCAATATCGCAGACATGGCAGCACTAACCGTCACTAGGCCGGACATTGCCAGGGGGAGAGAGCCGTACCTCCCTTTTGTGTTGTGGACAGCTTAGGAGGTCGTTCTGGGTCTTGATGCACACTGAGCTTATGAAGTGGTCATTAATGTGGGACAATGTGTACAATGACTGGGTCGTTAAGAAATTATCCTCCAATGGCATGGGTAATACTAACTAATGAAAATACCAGCCCATAGTGAAGTGGCGATGGCACTGACCAGAGAGGTCTCTTGAGGACATTCACAGCGAGAGCTATCAACTTTTCTTTTTTTAATAATGCTTCAGGCATTTGTACCAACATAAGAGATGAAACTCAACTCTGTTAAATCAGATTATGAAGATTATGAATAGGTATAAATAGAGGACAGTGGTGTAATAGAATTGACAGCTACCGAACATGGACTTAACTTGGCTAGGACGTTCATACGGGTACAAATTCTCAACGTAACATCATGGAACTGAGTTCAGAACATGTGAACTAGTAGATATCATTGTACCAGCAGACGGCGACACACAAGCGCAAGCTCTAGAGGGTGATTACCTCGTACTGGAAGATGCGTAGAGGTAGAACAGTTCGAGAAGCTCGAGAGGTTGATAATGGAATACTGGGATCCCTTTTCTGCTTTACTGTGGGAGGATGGACAGGATGTTCAATCGTATTAACACCAGCAACACAATCCCCATACATCAACCAACTCATTAGGTACCTCTGGTAATGAAGACAGAGATTGATCAGATGCTGAACAGCATGAAGCAGTGTGGGGTGATCGAAGAATCCAACAGTCAATGGTCATCCTCTGTAGTTCTGGTAAAGATGAAAAATGGTGAGCTCTGCTTCTGCATCAATTATCAAAAGCTGAATGATGTCATCAAGGAGGATTGCCTTCTGTTATCCCTAACTAACAACACACTGGACATCTTATCCAGAGCCCAGTGGTTCTCAACCCTGGACCTGAAGTCGGGATACTGACAGGTGGTGCTGCACTCATAGGATAAGGAGAAGACAGTGTTCTCTACTAGCCAGGGGTTAAGGCAGTTAACCATTATGTCCTCAAGACTGTGTGCTGGACCTGTGACTTTCAAACAACTGATGGAGTCCATACTGAGAAAGCTCATGGATGATGCCTGCCTGGTGTACCTAGATAATATCACTGTCGTAGGACACATGTTCCTGCAGCACCTGAAAATCTCTGGGCAAGGTGGCCACCTAAAACGGAATACAGGGAAGCGCAAACTCATCCTGGAATAAAGAGTTATGCTACTTAGCACCTACTGTCAAATTTTTTATTATGGACACTCAAGTTTAGGCTTTAACTACAAACAAACCGATACACCTATTGCAAAGTGAGTTATACCAATATTTTCCTTGTTTAATTCTGCGTTAGGGTATGTAAGACACATAGTTTTTGAAGTTCGTTGCTTATTTTTTATTAGCAGTTGTAGAAAATATTGTCCAGGTTTATGGCTTTTTCTCTAGGAAGTGCTCCATTATGAATACAGGTAAAACTACTTGTCTGTTGGTAATGAAATTTTTATGTGTTATAATCACATGTATTTGTAGTACAATACTCAAGTAACAATTTTTTTCAACCACCCCAAAAACGTTCTTATTTTTCTAAAGAAACTTTTTCTCAGCCCAGGATAAACGTACAGCAGGAAACTTGAGCTTGTTTTGAAGCACTCAGTCATGGTTATCAGAAACTAAAACCACTGTAACCGCAGTGTGGTACTGAATTTACGAAAAGTAATATTGAAGGGAAGTTTTGTGTACGCCAGACCATATGATTAACAACAGGCGTGGTGGTGAAATCGGCCACAGTGTTGCCGCGTTCAGTAGTGATCATGCGCGTAATAAACACAGCTTTCCGTTAACTTTCAACCCTTAATTTTATTTCTTTTAAATTCTTCTTCCCATCACCTTTCCCCATAAGAAATTTTGGACATTCAATGGCAGGTTTAAAAATGGTTGGCTTCCTAATTTAGATATATCACAATGCAAAATTTTTACAGGGGTTATTTACATTATTATTTACATACATTTACAATATTTAATTATGTCAATTTTCTTCCTTTGAAAAATCACTGTTCCGATGAATTGATAATGATGTCTGTTGTTTAAAGGGGCCTAACAGCTAAGTCATCGGCCACTAATGGTAAGAGGTGAACGAAACAAAAGTTAAAACTTCAAAATTTATCCACTGACTAGAATCTAAAATGAATGATGATAAAAAAATGGTAGTGAAACAAAAACAATCAGTGGGTCCAATTCACAAAGCCTGAATTATTGGGATGATGCATTATTATCCAAAAGGCTTCCACAATTCAGGTTGCCGGCCCCTCATAATGGTACTAATCGCTGGGGGGTAGAACCACTGTGTTCTTCCTATAGTGGTACTAATCACAGGTAACATAGACTCATGGTGTTTCTCTAATGGTGGTACTAATGACAAGAAATGTAGACCTATCATATGTCGCACACAATGGCATCACTCACAGGTAACACAAACCCATGGTGTTTCGCACATAAGGGTACTACTCACAAGCAACGCAGACCCATGGTGCTCCGCACATAGTGGGACTAATCATGGGCACCGGTATTTCCGTGGCATCCCTCACTAAGTGGTACTAACCACAGTCAACATATACTCATATTGTTACACACATAGTGCTACTAATCATAGGCAATGTAGACCCACAGTGTATGACGCATTATGGTAACAACCACAGGCAATACAAACCCATGGTATTCGTCACATAATGGAACTACTCTCAGGAAATGCCCACCCATGGTTTTCGCACATAGCGCCAGCCAAACCAGTGGTTTTTCTCACATAGTAGTACTAATCACAGGCAACGTACATCCACGGTATTTCTCGTAAAGTGGTACTACTCATAGGTAGTGCAGATCTATTCTGAACCCAGGGGAACCGACACATTTCAGGACAAAGTTACGGCACATGGGCATTAGTTCGCGAAGCCGAATGCCCACTCCCCCACTTCAGTGGAATACACATGATCGTAGACCCTACTAACCACAGAACCATGATGTACTAAGCACAAGTAGTTTCATGGTTTTAATATCATCCCTTGGTCGCCCCTTTTAATCGCCTCTTACAACAGGCAGGGGATACCGTGGGTGTATTCTTCATCTGCGTCCTTCACGCACACGGGAGACAGAGAGAAAAAAGGAAAAGAAGGGATCCATCAATTTGAAAAATGAAGTAACGGATGAAGAACGACGAGGGGGCGTGAAAATGAAGACTCCCTAGGCCACGAATGCTCTAATACCGTCGGGGTCAGAAAAGAACAATAGTTGGCCAAGGGAGGTCAGACAGGATAGATTAAAGTGAGGAGCTTGGCACAAATAAGTGGAAGGAATACCAGGACTCAGCTAAGGGCCCCGTGGTCGGCAACCACGCTCCGAGTTTGAGAGCCCCTGGGCCTCTTTTAGTCGCCTCTTACGACAGCCAGGAAATATCGTGGGTGTATTCTTCATCTGCACCCCCCACCCACGGGGTGTTCCAATGAATCGGTACTGCTGTCATTCATGTTAAATATGACTGGCTCGAAATAAAGGAAATTTTCAGACAGCCATCTTTCTCCCAGTAGTGGTCTTCAATTTTCTTAGCATGTTTAATACATTGTTTCCAGCGTTCAGAGGTTACAGTACGTAAGGCTTCTCGGCATAAAATGTTAATTCCTACCATTTTCTAATGTGTAAGCCATATTTGTTCCTTTTTCCTTTTCTTCTTCTTCTTCTTCTTCTTCGTTTTGCCTCATGACTGAGGTGTCGTGACTATCATAATATTCAGCCCTCTAGCCGATGAACCATACTCCGCCATTCTTCCCTATCTAAAGCTTTCAATTTGGTTACTCTGAGAGAACACTGTAGGGGGCCGTTCACCATGTCTATCATGATAGTGTTCATGGGAATAATAGTGTAGTGAGGTCTCTCTCTCTTCCACACCGCAGTACCACAACCGAAAAACCAGTCATTCTGGTGACGCTTGAGGCTCCCCGCTCTTGACCCATCTCGAGCATGAATTGCTCTGTGCATCAAGTCGATACTGATGGCGCTGCTGCCCGACATCAGGTTTTTAGTGGATTCCAGTGGCATTTCCTCCACTGAGGGACCACCGCCCTTCCTCCCTCAAGGAGCTCATCCATCCGAAGCCGTTGGCTCCCTGAGGGTGTCAGGTTATTTCTCGCCGCCTAACACTCGGCGTGGAGTCGCTGGCTGTTCAATCTACTCTATACCGTCAAAAATACGTCCATTGTACGTAAGCCCAAATGAGCTTGAATGTATTAAGCTCCCAATGGACCACTGGTAACCAAACAAGCTGTACATCTGGTCAAAGTCGTTTATTCAGTTGTTCCTGCTTCTATACCGGTGTTTGAAAATAAGGCCTGGAAAGGTCAATCGGCTCTGCTTTAGTTAATTTGTTATAATCGTCAACTCCTGGTGATAATGAAATATTCTTTGATGGTATCCAAAATATAATTTCAGGTTTCAGCCATGACATGTTTGGGTTATTAGTTGAAGGATCGACCATCCTATGATATGGAGCTTGATCTATAGCGACAGCCGACCTTTGAGGCAATAAACTCAGGACTTTTGTGAACTATTCTACTTGATGAGTCGAGTTCATCTCATTGTCGTAATCACAATTGCCAATAAAACAATAAAACAAAGTTCTGCATTGTCAAGAAATCTTTCTTCACTTCCGATGTGTAAAATTATGATGCGTTTCCCAACTCCAGATGATATTTTGAACCCTCCACGCTATCCATAAATTTGCTGAATGTATCTTCTGTACTGTTTATAGTTGTCAAAGTTGTTTTCTAAAGCATCAAACACGTTTTTCTGCCATCCAGATTTCATCATATGGTTCTCTCTGCACCAAGTCTCGTCTGTAAAGATTATGATGTAGCCCTGTGCTTTAAAGTCTCTAATTTGTCTTAGGTAAAAGTATGCTGGGATGCAGCAAATGTCACAGATTCAATTAGCACTGGTTTTCTGTTTAGTTTTCTTATTGCAATCCCAAGCTTTTAACTACTTTCAAAAGCATAGAAATTGACATATCAGGAAAATCTGCTGTATTTTCTAACAGTTTCATACAGAAGCTTTTAATTGTGGGGAATACCTTATTCATATTAAAAATGTGTATATTTCTTCGTATTGTGCCCAAAGTAAAATCAATGAGTTGGATTTCCGGATGCCCCGGTCTCACATACGGCTCTTTTCTTGACCTGGATGACGTATTTCCTTCGTTCTCCTTTGCAGCGTCTTCTACTCTCTTCACTGATGACGCCGATAATCCAAGACAATCTGCTTCTTTCTGGTACACAGGGACCTCTTGTCCCTTACTTTTTCCCCCCCTCCATTTGAAAGAAACAAATAGCACTCAAAAACATCGCAATTTCACCCTCTGATAACGGCAGTCTCGGAGGCGACATGCAGAACATAGGACGACTGAAAATATCTTGTGGACAAACCAAGGTCATGGGCATTCCACGTACATGGCAACACTGTGTCCACTTTCTTCACCCCGTCGGCTGTTAATCGCATGGTCTGGCCTACACAAAACCTCCCTTCAATATTACTCTTCATAAATACAGTACCACACTGTATGGTTACAGTACCACACTGTATGGTTATAGTGATTGTAGTTTCTGATAACCATAACTGAGTGTTTCAAAACAAGCCCAAGTTTCCTGCTGTATGTTTATCCTGGCTTGAAAAAAAGTTGCTTTAGAAAAATGATACAAACATTTTTTTGGAGTGGTTGAAAAAAATTGTAACTTGAGTATTATACTACATATATGTGTGGTTATAACATATAAAAAGGTCATTACCATCAGACAAGTAGTCTTCCCTGTATATATTCCTAAGTGAGCGCTTCCTAGAGAAGAAGCGAAATACCCAGACAATATTTACTACAACCGCTAATAAAAAATAAGTAATGAACTTCAAAAACCATGTCTTATATTCCGTAATGCAGAATTGAACAAGGAAAAGATTGGTACAACTTGCTTTGCAATTCATTTGTAATTAAAGCCTAAACTTGAGTGTCCATAATAAAAAATCCAACAGTAGGCCGCCCTCCTGATGAAGCTGGGAATCAGAAACAAGCTCACCGGGTGCTGAGAAGAGAAGGATGTAGAAGAACTAGGATTGATGAGGAGATAGCCTATACAATTTTAGATGGCAGTGTATGATTTGATGTTGTGACACTTGTTTGTTCCTTTGTATTTAGCGTTGCATTCCTTAAAAGAAGACATTGAGTTTTATACAAACAACATTGTTTTCCACATGAAACCCCTTGATCTATGGTCAGTTTGCGTATTATAACAGTTACAGACACATTTTAAGCACTTTATTGTACAATGGCATTTGGTAATCACATGGCTATCTTAAGCCGCCGTGCGCCACCAGTGGTACAAGCAATTTCATGGTCGCTGAAGTAGATTTTTAAGCTTTGTAATTTCCAAAACTGCTTGTATGAGTACAGCACCTCCCATAAGCAATCAGTAAAGTGCTCTTTCCGTGTGTCTGTGAACCTCTCATGTTCGAAAAATACTGAAACAATTTATAGTTCATTGTTTACAGTTTGCGTAGTTTTTGTAGACCTATAGCATAAAACGGTACATTTTACTAGCACTGTTTTAGAAAGAGTAAAACCACATTCCTATTTTAATTTGTGATAGGCCTAGATATTTATTATGGATCCAGATGTGACTGAAGAAATCCCAAATGAGAGCACATGTGTGTCTGAACTCAGTGACATATCAATGTCTGGAAGTGAATATTTATCATCAGATATTGAAAGTGATAGTGACGCTATAAGTGTGGCAGAAGTGAGGAAGAACGAAGTGATGCAGAAAGGAGTGACGGTTTCCAGTACAAATGGCAGTAAGTGCTATTCATAACAATCATGTAAACAACATTTTGGAGTGAACTGACTTGAAAGCTACGTGTAAAGAATTTTTCCTTTTTCTGGACAGCCACAGCTGCAATATAATTTAGATGTAACAGACCCTTTTACAGTAAATAAGCAATTTTTAGATGATGAAATCTTAGATGAAATTGTTTCAGAAACCAACAGATATGCAAGGCAATATGCTGCTTCTAAAAGAGTAAAAAGACTCTCACCAATGGCTAAATCGAAGGACTACATGAAAGAAGAAATGAAGAAGCTGCTTGGAGTTCTTATGATCATGGGCATTTGTCCTCTTCCCCAAAGAAAAATGTACTGGTCTAACAATCATAGAACGATGATTGATGAGGAACCAACCATTGTTGAACCACACCTCGCAAAAATCAAAAACTTGATTACACTATGTAATGCAAAGTTCAAAAATATTCTTGAGTCTAATGAATCACTAGTAATCAATGAGTCAATGCTGCCATAGAGGGGAGACTGCTATTTAGGCAATATCTCCCTGGAAAATTCCATAACTATGGAGTAAAAATTTACAAGGTATGCTCCACTAACAGATATACTTTCGAAGTAAAAGTGTATGCTGTCAAGACAGATGTGACTGCAAATGAAGGTCATGCTGAGAAAGTTGTCATTGATTTGATGGAGAGCTATTTGAACGAACGCCGTACACTTTATGCAGACAATTTTTGTAATTCTGTAAAACTAGCTGAGGTTCTACTCAACATAAAACCTATCTTTGTGGGACTCTGGGGTCTGAACGTAAAGGAAATTGAAAACAGGTAACTGGAAAAAACTATCAAAAGGTCAGGTTTTGGCTAAAGAAAATAGGAGGGGCATAAAAGTAATCAAATGTGTGGATAAAAAGAGCCAAGTTAATTATTTCAACACACCCAGAGGATAGTCAGCATCTTTTAAATTCTGGAAAACGTACTAAAAACGGCAATCCTGCTATGAAACCTAATTCTGTAAGGGCTAATTCTGTATGGTGCAAAGGAGAGTGTTGATTATTCTGACCAAGATATCAGCATACTATGCTCTGCTTCACATTTGTGATTTTAGGAGAGGAAGAAGTTATTTACAGATCTTTGATCAACATGTGTTGTTTCATCTAACAAGAACCGAATTATTTTCTATCAGCCTTTTCTGTTAGTTTACCTAACATCACTTTATAAAGCTCAGGAATGTAATTCTTAATTGTTGAAAATGAACGAAGTTCTTATTGTATACGTTTGCCGAGACAAATGTTTTATGCAAGTCTTCATTGAATTTACCTACTTTGTATTGGTTCAGGTTTAAGTAAAGCCCTGGTTACAAAAGGCTGGCGTTTTTGTTTCAAATTTACCACTTTCAATTTATTGTGTTTTGTTTTTTGAAGATGATGTTGATCTTCATACTTTTTAGTTGCAGTTATGACTGTGCTTCTATATTTGCAAAAACAAACTACCTCTGTCACTTGCAAAATCTTCAAACTCATGTACGCATGCTTTCAATACATCACTAGCAGTTCTCATCTCCTTAGGCATTATAAATTAAGTAGCAACAACACAGCCCTTTAAAGTACAATGAATAACAACCCATTTCAACACAACCACAGCAGAACTGACAAAAACTATTTATGCATGAAAGGAAATAGTATTAAACTATTTACGAAGGGGGGGAAAGACAACCCTTTTGTAAGTGAAATTCCACGAATAATTACCTGCCTAACACGATTGCACGTAGACAAAGCCATGGTCAGATGTAGTGCTGGTAATGCTAATTTTAAATGCGTTACTCGCACAGATGTTGAGGACAATAGAATTTAGGGAGGAGGGTAAGAAGAAGGTGGTAATTTTCCATGTTTGTACCAATCAACTAAGACAAGCAGGAATAGGTACTAACATGTATGGAATCTGGTTACGACAAGAAGTTTAAGGACGCAGAAATTATTAATCAATCAATCAATCAATCAATACTGATCTGCATTTAGGGCAGTCGCCCAGGTGGCAGATTCCCTATCTGTTGTTTTCCAAGCCTTTTCTTAAATGATTGCAAATAAATTGAAAATTTATCAAACACCTGCCTTGGTAAGTTATTCCAATCCCTAACTCGCCTTATTAAAAACGAATATTTGTCCCAATTTGTCCTCTTGAATTCCAGCTTTATCTTCATATTGTGATCTTTCCTATACACCACTCAAACTTATTCATCTACTGATGTCATTCCACGCCATCTCTCCACTAACAGCTCGGAACATACCACTTATAGTATAAAATACAATTTGTTTATTGACAACTATCTATTCAATACCATACAATCCTTAGATTAGGATATAATTTGTTTTACATTAGTTATTGTGCGACATGTTTCACTTGTGTTACAAGCATCATCAGCCACTTATCTTACCAAGCTAAATCAGGATCCTGAATTAGTTGTTATATACTGGAATAAGAGATTATCCCATCAAAGTCTATTACTTACATATATTTTTGTATGAATGTCACATAGTTATTATACTTAAAAAACAATTCAGAAACAATGGGCATTAATAATGGTTAAAACAGTTTTTAAATTTTAAAATTTTTTTTTTTAAATTTGCTTTACGTCGCACCGACACAGATAGGTCTTATGGCGACAATGGAACAGGAAAGGCCTAGGTAAGGGAAGGAAGCAGCCATGGCCTTAATTAAGGTACAGCCCCAGCATTTGCCTGGTGTGAAAATGGGAAACCACAGAAAACCATATTCGGGGCTGCCAACAGTGGGGTTCGAACCTGCTATCTCCCGGATGCAAGCTCACAGCTGCGCGCCCCTAAACACACGGCCAACTCGCCCGGTTTTTAAAGCATTTTACTAACCAAACTTCTATATTGTTCTTAATATATTAACCTCTTTAACAGATAAAAGTTGTAAACTTAGCATTGTGAAAACACAGCTGTAATATAATGGTTAAAAAACATTTTTCAAATTAAAAAAAAAAAAAAAGAATGCTATGTATTCAGGGCGTCGACCTAAGAAGATCTTTTGCCCCTACTTTTCACCATATGTTATGAACCTGCGTGTATTTGGAATTGGCGGAAGTGTAAAGTGTTGAATGTGAAGAAAGGAACATTAAGGACGACGCAAATACCCAGTCCCCAGGCCAGGGATATTAATCATTTACAATTAAAAAGTCCTGATCTGGCCGGGAATCAAACCCGGGGCTGTGGGCTCGATAATCTTGCCGCATGCAGACCTCTAGAACTTATATCATGTAATTCAGGCATAAATAAGAATGTAAACTTACAATTATGAAAACCTCAAAATGAGTGTCCTGAATTGCATGAACTGCAGTCCCAAAGTACAGAACAGAGGAAGAATATCAACTTTCTTCATGACCTCTACAATGCAAGTTACAAATTCTCGCTACAGTGCAATTTGTCTCTCAAACGACTTGAACAAGCATTTGCACATTTTTCATTCTTATGACTGACTCAAACATTTGCAAAAGTAATGTGTATATTCTTCATGAACAGTTAACACAACATCAGTTTAACTGTCCTTTTCAAAATTAATAACCGAAAATTAAAATATACATATTTACAATAAAATTAACTATATAACTAAATCATACTTCAAGAGCATAAACACAAACCTTCTTTCCATGAATACTCCTTCATTGTCTGAAGTACAACAATAAAGAGCAGTACAAAGAGATGGAATCGCTCTCGCACATCACTACATGAAACTTGGAACAAGTTATTCTTATCAAATTTCTTGAACACACTTCCCTTTAATTCCACAAACTGGAACACACCATAAAAACATGCATTATGTCACAAGCTAGTTTGAAAGGACAATAGTTTGATTGAACAGGAAAAACTCTTTAAGACAATTCCATGTTTATTCCAAATTATTAAAAATCTCTTGAAGACTGTTTCCTGTTTATTTAAAATTATTCCTAACATAATCATCTATACTTGGCACAGTTTAAAGTACATTAACTGTGAAATGTTGTCAATTTGATATTTATTTCATGTTATCAATACCCAACATCACATACCTCTTACATCAAATATTTCATATCACTTTAAACTGGTCATATTCACTTACAGCTAACATACAATGGCACAAGTACTCAAGGACTAAAAGTTATGGAATAGGAAGGTGGAAATTAAAGTAGCTCCATTTCCACAACAGCCTGGGGAATGCCAATTATGTTTCAAGCAAGCTTGTCATTTACATGATTAGTGCCTTGATACAAGTGTAGAATGGACTAGTATAACTTGGAAACATTTCTCTAAACCCATGGGTAAATAGTGAAAATATCAAGCTAAATTAGTAGGTGGTATTATTATTATTATTATTGTCACCACTTCTATTTATTATTGTAATGGATGTAGTAATGAAATCTATTAAAAGGAAAGAACATGGAGATATCAAAGCCTTCACATTTGCAGATGATGTTGCGATCTGGAGTGACTCAGAAGAGGAATTGGGAGAGAAAATACAAAGCTGGAATGAGGAGTTTAAGAAATATGGTTTAAACATCAGAAAGACCAAGACAGTGGTGATGAAAGTGTACGGGGAAGGAGCAGAGCCAATAGTCATGTTAAATGAAGCTCAACTGGACAGCGTTCCAGTTTTCAAATACTTGGGTAGCGTTATATGAAATGACAACCTAGCAAAACATGAGGTGAACAATCGAATCAATAAGGCAACACAATTTTACCACCAGGTAAGACACCTGCTGTGGAATGAGCAAATACCCATGAAAACAAAAATGACATTGTACAAGTCCTATTATACACCAATTCTTACATACAGTCTCAAAACCACAACACTGACCAATAGAGATAATTCCAAACTTCAGGCAGCTGAAATGAAATTCCTACGCACTATGATCCAGAAAACCAGGAAAGACAAGATTAGGAATGAGAAAATTAGAGAAGTAGGAATAGATGAGTCTCTCCTCAATAAGATTCAGATATCAAGACTGAAGTGGTTTGGTCACATGAAGAGGATGCCAGTAAACAGAACTGCAAGGAAGGAATTTGACAGAAAGGTAGAAGGAAGACGACCCGTGGGAAGGCCACGAAGGAAATTGATAGATTTAGTTAAGAGCGATGTACTGCTGAGAGGTCATGATTGGGACAAGTTGGTGGAGGAAGAATGGTACAAGGACAGGATGAGATGGAGGAGGCTCATATACCACACCCGGGAAACTGGAGATGGTTTAGGATGATGCTGATGATGATGATGATGATTATTATTATTATTATTATTATTATTATTATTATTATTATTATTATTATTATTATTATTATTATGTACGACAAGATGTCACTACGGACTTTATTTGGTATAAATCGTGATAGCAACATTTATTATTTGTGTGATGTATGATCTGTCTTGTGTAACAGAACATATGAGGTTATGTCACGATATTTCTGCTGTATGTTTATTAATGCGACTTTATTTAATGTAAGAACACATAATTAATATATACATAAAATTTATTATTACCTGTAAATATGATGTATAAATCCGATGTAATGTAGTGCAACACAGGGTAAGAGCCTAGAACAATGCACCTTGTCCTGATGTCACTTGAGTTTTACAGAATGTTCTATTCATTCGTATATAGGCTACTGGAGACTCGACAACATACTAGAAAGCATGTTGTGTCATACTTTTCTGGAAGCCTGGCCACGCAAAGTATATAAAGGCAGTTTTGGGTTGTTTAGTTGAGTTGTTAGTGAGAGTCATTAGTCGAGTTAAGTATGTGAATTCATGTTGTAGTTTTGGCGTTGAAGTGGTTATGTTGTGTGTTCTGTAGTTGGTTGACATGCTAATGTGGCAGTCGATAGAGTTCAAGATAGTGGTTCATTTGACGTGCAACTATTATTATAAGTATATAATTTGTAAATAAAACAGTGTACACAATTGACAGCATCTCATGTGTGCGTCTCTATGAATACGATAGCCTGTCGCAACAATAGCTGCGAACAAAGACTGATTTACAGAAAGTGCGAGAAAAATAACAGAAAGTATACTGAACTCTGGAAGACCATTTATTTGCCTTTGAACTTACACTTCCATTGTGACTATATGATATGATACTTAAACTTAATAGCGTAGTGAATTTTACCCATAAGCACTGATTCACCGGATATTACCTGATTTATTCCTTAAGTCAAATACAAGTCTTTTACAGGATTACAATACAAACAGCTTCAAGAAAGCATGATGAATAGTCTCTCCTTTTGCCAACCTCAACATAATAAAGATAGCAAAAGAGAGACAAGTTTACCACATCTGCCCAAATCTTCCCATATCTTGTCCAGTCCCTTTAATGTAATGTGAAATGTTTTTCACTTTACTTTAATGTAACAAATTTCAAACAGTGTAAGTAAATTTGTCCACGCAATCAAGAAATGTGAACCTGTAATATGTAATCGTCCTGAATATATTCGTATTCAGTATCCTTAATATCACTTTCAAGGTCATTTTCATAATTTTCATCTGGTTCACAGAAACTGTCGCTCAAATGTTCTACCATTATGTCACTGTTGAGGGCTGGGCGAAGTTGCAACGTCTAGGTCAGGGATGGCAAACCTTTTCCAACTAGTGTACCATTTTAAGTCTGGTTTATTTTTCTCAACTGTATACTGTGCCACTTGTTATTTTCCTTTGGAATGGCTACAAGCACCCCATCCCCCCGACCCACTCCCTAAATCTAAATTATGTTCCATAACATGTTATTACACATACACTGTAAAGTAATACATTTCATTGCATGTTCCGTGGTCGTATTTTTCCAATACCGCAACAATATATTTTAATAGGTAATATTTAAAAATACCTAACTTATATTTGTTCAAATATAATAATAAGCGCCCATTGTAACAAACTTCGTCATTGAACATTACAGGATATAGAAATCAAAATTACTAATATTGCCGAAGGATTTTTAAGTTAACTATCGTTCTCAATTTTAGTGTGAAGCTTGTTGCTGAATCTTAGTAGCTATGTAATTTATGTTTCTTAATATAATGTTATTGGCCTTACGTCCCACTAACTACTTTTTCGGTTTTTCTGAGAAGCCGAAGTGCCGGAATTCAGTCTCACAGGAGTTCTTTTATGTGCCAGTAAATCTATCGACATGAGGCTGACGTATTGGAGCACCTTCAAATACAACCGGACTGAGCCAGGACTGAACCTGCCAAGTTGGGGTCAGAAGGCCAGCGCCTCAACCGTCTGAGCAACTCAGTCCGGCTGTCATTTATATTAGGTTCTTAACTTCTTGTCCTCGATAACACACAAGAAGCATTTAGGTCTGAACTAAGACGGTTTCTAAAAGTTGACTTCACAACGTTAATTGAATAAAACAGCTGTTTGCAGGCTTATGATGACCCAAACGAAGGAACTAACACTGTAGCAAGTTTCTTCATGGCCGAAAATATTTGTGGGAGGCTGTTCCGCTGTTCAAGTATTAAGTTCTCTGGCTTCTGGAAAGAATATTCACCATCAAGAGCACATTCGATTTTCACCGATGTACTATTTTCTTGAAATTCAGTCAACTCCATTTCTAAACTGTCAATATCTAACCACTCAAAAAGTGACCTTGAACTCGCTCATTGGTGTGATGTGAGGTTTTGAAATAAAGTGCGATATTTTCTCCAAATCTCAAAGCTGGGATAATCTCTTGGCAACTATTTGTCTTAAAAACTTCAAAATAATAAACAGTTACACACTGCAAATAATTATGTGATGCTGGCAACCACACACAAGCCAAACTTCGCTAATTGACTGATGTGGGTGAGTGAATGATTCGTTGGGTGCATCTAACATTTATGTCACTTAACTTCCGGATGTATCAGTGTGGAGGTGTTGCCATAATGCACATCCGAATGGAACTAGACTTTAGATTTTCAACATTTATTTCTTAAACCTGAAACACTATAACTATACCATGCATGAGATATGTATAGTCTATAGTAAAAGACGTACATAAAAACGTTAATATGAGCTTGGGGTGTGCTACCGAAATGCGTTCCCGTGTCAGCTAGTGACGCGTGGCATAGGTTCGCCATCCCTGATCTAGGTATTTTCTAGCTATTTCACTTCCTATTTCACACTGCATTTCTAAACTACTTTCGTGTCTGCCTGGTAAAATATTTTCACTGATATTCTTCTGAACGTTGTGTATATCTTTATTGTTACCACTTTTGTTTAATACTGTGTCAAAAAAACTCCCTTTGTCTTTTGGAAACCTACTTCATTTAGTTACTGACAAGTACTCTTACAGTGTATTCTGTGAAGTGGCTTCCATATGATTTAACATTCCTGCATAAGAAGTATATCCACCTGTCAACATTGGACATCTTATTGAAGGAACAGCCCTTGGCTTTCATTTTGGACCTTGTAGCTTCTCTATAGGCATCGACTTCATTTTCAAAAGTTGTGTTTCATCATAGATTAACAGGGATAGGAGTATTCAGAAGGCCTGGAGGCTACTGAGGCGTCTCAGTAATGATCCTAATAAAGCATCATCTCTTTGTAACATATCTGCAAACCAAATTGCTTACCAACTCGTCCAAAATGGCAAGTCGGTAAACTCCAGTTCGAAAACAAAAGTGGATGTTACTAAGACAAAATTCATAACAGAGACCAGTATGCTTTCTAATCCCTTTACCATGGCAGAACTGAATGAGGCTATAAATATCAGTAAAAATGGAAAGGTTCCTGGTGTAGATGAAATCTGTATTCAAAAAATCAAATATTTTGGACCAGTTACTAGAGAATGGATACTAAATCTTCTTAACAATTGCATTCGAACATGCAGAATACCCAAAATTTGGAGGAAATCTAGAGTTATAGCATTCCTTAAACCAGGAAAAGATCCACATGATCCTAAAAATTACAGACCAAATTCCTTGCTCTGTCATTTATTCAAGATCTTAGAACGAATGATTCTGGTAAGGCTTACAAAAACAGTTGAACCACTTTTGTTCCCAGAACAAGCTGGTTTTAGAAGAGGGAAGAACTATACATCAAAAATCCACCATTTGACCCAACATATTGAAGATGGTTTTGAAAATCGGAAAATAAATGGTGCAGTCTTCATCGACCTAACTGCGGCCTATGACACAGTTATAAAATTCTGTTGAGTAAACTTTATAAGATGAACATGGACAACAAGCTGACTGAATTTCTTCAATGTCTTCTTGAAAATCGAAGATTCTTTGTAGATTTCCAAGGGTGACATCATCGCTGGAAGAACCTCAGGATGGCCTACCCCAAGGTAGTGTTTTGTCTCCAATATTATTTAATATTTACACGAATGTTCAACCCTTGCCAAAAGGAACAAAAAGCTTCATTTATGCAGATGATCGAGCTATTGTCACCCAGGGTGATCAGTTTGGATGGCCCTGATCTAGGGGTAACTCTGGATCGTGCACTCACGTATGAACAACATTGTGTTAACACGAAACACTATCTACGCAAAATTCTATTCTTCGCAAGTTATGCGGTACCAGCTGGGGAATGCAAGCTCAAACAATGAGAACTACTGCTTTAGCACTGAGCTACCCTGCAGCAAAATATGCATGCCCTGTTTGATATAGATAGTGTCATGCCAAACAGGTAGATATTGCTTTAAATGAAACTTGCCGGCTTATAACTGGTTGCCTAAGATCTACACCTTATGGCAAGGTATATTGCTTGGCTGGTATTGCTCCCCCAGATTTCAGACGTGAAGTAGCTGCCAAACATGAACGATCTAAAGTAGACATTTCCCAAACATATCCGTTACATGATTATCAACCTGCTCAACGACGACTGAAATCAAGAAGTTTTATTCATTCTACTGAGTGCCTTTCAGAGTCACTTGAATCATCAAGACAAACTTCCTGGAGATCCAGAAACCTCCACCTCAATGGATGGATGGATCCATCTGAAACTCTTCCAGCCAGGTGTGAAGAGTCGTGGTCTACATGGAAGAGTCTGAACAGGCTGCGGTCTGGGGTCGGTCGATCTAAGAACAATATGAAGTGGGGTCTATCTGAAGAGTCAACCCTCTGTGCCTGCGGAGAAGAACAAACCGCACCTACTTAATTGCAACTCCTGCCCTCTCGTTTGTACCATGCAAGATTTGGTGAAGGCCACACCAAATGGTCGAGATCTCGCCAAATTCTGGTCCGATATGATATAACTGTTACTTGAATGTACCTCTAGTACGTTCTCACCAGTTAGGCCTATCTAATTATTTCTCATTCTTAATTAATAATTTATATGATGTATTGCTTCTGATATGAATAAATAAATAAATAAATAAATAAATAAATAAATAAATAAATAAATAAATAAATAAATCATAGTCTGTGTTTTTAAAATGCACTGACCAAGAAGTGAATTTCCCATGCAGTTAGGAGGGCACAGCTGTGAGCTTGCATTCAGGAAATAGTGGGTTCAAACCCCACTAAGATCATAGGCCCCTAATGGTACGAGATGGATGACATGATTTGATAACAATAATTTTAAAATGTATCCACTGACTACAGTTTAAAATAAATGGCAACAAAAAATGATGAGATGAAATCAATCTGTGGATCTAATTTGCAATGCCTTATCTATATAAATAAAATCGTAACGACCGTGTGTCTGTACATTGATTATTTTGGCGAAATTTCCGCACAGTTATCCGTTTCAGGTGTAATAATGACCATCTGCATCATTTTTAGCTTTGGTGTCTGTCTGTTTGTTTGTCTGTTTGTCTGTCCTTCTATAACTTGAAAACTGGATATATTTCCACCGAACTTCATATTTAGATTCCACCTGTCCTTGGGTAGGTTTTAGCGCAAATATCGTTTCTAAATCCCTGAACAGTGGGGATTTTTACGAAACCGTGATTTTGCACTCCCTCAAAGTATACACAACCGAACTTAATGGAATTCTCCCTGCCTTAATGAAAATAAATTTCAAAAACATTTTTTCTCATATGCATCATTTCGATAACAGGATTTAATAAGGGAGATATCATTAACGGACCGTTTTTCGGTACAAATCCCAGCGGACTTAACGCAAGAGCGGGTGCGTGTAAAGCGTATTTCTTACAACTTGAAAACTACTGAGGATATTTGAACCAAACTTTATATATAGCATCCATCTGTCCAAGGGTAGGTTTCCTTGGTGTCAGTTAGTTAGTTGGTTTGTTTCTTTGTTTGTTTGTTTGTCTGTTGGTCTGTTTGTCTTTCTATAACTTGAAAACTACTGGATATATTTCCACCGAACTTCATATTTAGATTCCACCTGTCCTTGGGTAGGTTTTAGCGCAAATATCGTTTCTAAATCCCTGAACAGCGAGGATTTTTACGAAACCGTGATTTTGCACTCCCTCAAAGTATACACAACCGAACTTAATGGAAATCTCCCTGCCTTAATGAAAATAAATTTCAAAAACATTTTTTCTCATATGCATCATTTCGATAACAGGATTTAATAAGGGAGATATCATTAACGGACCGTTTTTCGGTACAAATCCCAGCGGACTTAACGCAAGAGCGGGTGCGTGTAAAGCGTATTTCTTACAACTTGAAAACTACTGAGAAATTTGAACCAAACTTTATATTTAGCATCCACCGCTCCAAGGGTAGGTTTTAAGGTTTATACCATTTCAAATTCCCGGAATGGACTGGGGTTTTATAGGGGACCGAAATGGTGATTTTTACTCTCCCACAATATATATATACAAGACCAACCTGACTGGAAATCGATCAAAATGTTTGGAAATCCAATTCTAATTTATTTTTCTCATATGCATTTTTTAACTGGAGGATTCATAAGGGAAATAACATGAAAGTTCGGTTTTCAGGCTAAGTCTAGCGGACATAGCCCAAAAGATGTTATACGTGGAGCAGATTCCTTATCTATTTGGAAAAATCATATCGTAACGACCGTGTGTCTGTGCATTGACTATTTTGGCAAAATTTTCGTACAGCTTTCCGTTTAAGGGGTAATAATGACTACCTGCATATTTTTAGGTATATTTTCCTGGAAGTCCTAAATTTTACCCCAGCCCCTCCCCAATCGCCCAAAATCAAGATTGCCTCACAATCTGCCACATGAGGTGAATATTTGAAATTAAGCAAATTTACACGTTTTAGCCGGTAACCTACGGAAAAATTCCAAGATCTTTAAATATTTCACTTTTTATGCCGAATAGTATCGAAATATAGGAAATATAATGACGGTGCAGACCTTCGTTTCGAGGTATTTCACGGCTAAACGGTAAGTCCTATCACAAAACAGATGGCACGATCTCCGTTCAATTTCGAGTGATCTACAACTTTGGTCGTGTGATACTTTTACATGTGTATTACTTAGTTTGACACACTTATAGGAAAAGTAGAGTCATCGAATTTGGTATGCACATTGACACGACCAATGGCTATATGCGAACCCAATGTCATGATTCTAGCTTCCACATAAGTATGTGAAAAATAATGTAAAATGATGAAAATGTACCCAAATTTCACCCCATTCAAATATCGTAACTCAATCGAACTCATAAATATGTGAGATATGAGAAAATGTTTTAACACCAAACATGTAGAGCAATAAAAGGGACGTCTGAGGGTGCAAACCGTTTGTTGGTATGATGTACCGTTTAGGAGCAGTAAATCACGAAATGAAGGTTTGCACTTTCAAACGTGCCCATGCTTATCTGTCATATAAATATAATCGCAACGACCGTCTGTCTATACATTGGCTATTTTGGCGGAATTTCCGTACAGTTATCCGTTTCAGTTGTAATAATGACCATCTGCATATTTCTTAACTTTGGTGTCTGTATGTCGGTTTGATTGTATGAGTTTTTATAACTTGAAAACTACTGAATATATTTCTACCAAACTTGATATTGAGAATCCACCTGTCCTTGTGTAGGTTTTAGGGCCAATATTATTTCTGAATACCTAAATTTACTGGGGGTTTATCCAAAACCGGTACCATGATTTTGTACTTCCTCAAAATATGCACATCCGAAATTAATCGAAATCTACAATCCTTAATGGAAACCCATTTCTAAAACTTTTGTTCTCATGTGAATTTTTCGACAGGAGGATTAATAAGTGAGATATCATGAACGGTTGGTTTTGCAGGTTAAGTCCAGCGGACGTAGCCAAAATATGTTGTACGTGGAGCAGATTCCTTATCTATCTATATAAATAAGATCGTAACGACTGTGTGTGTCGGTACATTGACTATTTTGGTGAAATTTTCGTACAGATACCCGTTTGAGGGGTAATAATGATCGTCTGCATATATTTTTTGGTTTAATTTCCTGAAAGGCATCATTTTTACCCCCTCACCCAAAATCCAGATTGCAGCATAATCTGCCAGACAAGCAAGAAAATTGAAATTTGGCAAAATTATACGTTTCAGCCTGTAACGAACGAAAAACTTCACAGATCTTTAATTTTTTCATTTTTTATCCCCGAAGAATATCGAAATATGGAAGCAATTTTAATGATGGTGCAGACCATCGTTTCGAGGTATTTCGTGGGATAAACGGGAAGTCCTATAACATAACAAATGGCACAATCTTCGTTGAATTAGGAGTGATCTTCAACCTTGGTCTTATGACTTTTTGTTGTATCTGTATCGCTTATACGTTAGATTAGTCTCTATTTCTCGATTTTAAGTAAATTTGGACTCTTTACCTATATAATTCATACTTTCAATCACTTACAGGAAAGATAGTATGATCAAACTCTACACGAACATTGGCCCACCCAGTACCCATATGTGAGCCAAATGCTATGTCAAATAATTATCCGAAAAGTAATGCAATGTAAGATAATCTTACACAAATTTCAACCTATTCAACATTTCTGACTCAATCTGACCCATGAATAGATGAGATGCGAGAAAATATCATACGACTAGCCATTTACATCGCTAAATACTGCACCTTACGGTACAATCCTTTGTCAATATGATGTACCGTTTAGCAGCAGTTAATCTGTAAATGAAGGTCTGTAATATTGTAAACATGCATATACTTTCGTATGTCCATCTATATATATTCATTGATGTCGATTTGTAGCGATTGTGAAAGGGTGTGTCTGCTATTGTAATCAGTACTCCCTACACCGACTTTGACTGCTGGCAGTAGGAATGGGGTCCTTCTCCAACTCCTGTGTAACTGGCATTAGTAAGGAGGGCCTACCATTTTAATGAATAATTCACTTCTCGATTTGTCTTGCAGAAGGCAAGGGGTTATGCAGTTTTGTTCGAAAGTTCCCTACCCTTTTGTGTTTGGCTCTAGGTCAGCGTGCCCGCCATTATAAACAAATGTTCCAATCTAAAATTTGACTAGCATTAGGCATAGTGGCCTGCTATTTTCATGGAAACTCACTAATTCTGTGTGACTGGCAGTAAGCCGGCTGGCAGCAGTAAAAAAAGGGCCTGTCATTATAATGATAACTGCACAACTCAATTTTGACTGGTGGTAGGGAAGTTGCCTGCTATTATAATAAAAACTCCACAACTTTAATCTGTCTGAAAGTAGGAAATGGGTCTGCCATTATAACTAAAACTTCCCAAATCGATTGTGACCGCGCAGTAGTCAATGGGGCCTGCAATTATAATGTAAACTTGCCAACTTGATTGTGAATGGCAGAAGCAAGTGAGCCTGCCGTTATCATCACAACTCCGCAACCCTCACTTTACATTGGAAGCAACGTATGGGGACCACCCCATGCTATTTCTCAGATAAGGCTAAGAGACATGCAATTTTAAAACAATCTCATTTACTGCACGCACAGTATTTACGTCGATATCCGTAGACAATGTAGAATACCGTAGCGAAGAACGGGTACATTTGCTAGTTTCCTAATAAAATTAAAGATAATACAGGTGACAATGGAATAAGGCATTGCCTGGAAGTACAGATATATATATGTATGTATATATATTTCATGTAATAGTTGAAATAACACATTAAAATACACAAACACGAACTAAAATAGAGTCCACGGAATAAAAGCACAAATACACTATAAGACAAAGGACATTATTACACACAATAAAAAAGACCACTATCCCATATAAAATGGATGATGAGGTCTGCTGACTGCTCGTCATCTCGCAGGATGAGGGAGATGGTACTCGGGAGTTTTAGCCTATGGCGCAGATCGACCAGGTCTACGCACTCCGTAAGGATGTGAACCACGGTAAGATGATCGTCACAAGTACACACCGGAGAGGGGTTCCCTTTTCAGTAAATATTACTGTGTTACTATACCGTGGCCAATCCGAAGACGACATAATATCCCTGTTTCCCTCCGAGAAGCCTGAAGGGAAGTCTTCCGTACCTTCGTTGTACCTTTTATCGTTCTCAACTTATTTGGAAGTGAAAGTGAATATCACTTGCTGGAATCTTAAAAGGCAACAGGGGCAGTGTAACTGACTCCTTGGCAGCCCTATCCGCTAACTCGTTTCCCTCTACTCCCATGTGGCTAGGGAGTCACAAACGTGATTCTGGTGTCAGCATTCGAACACCTGCCCAGCAGGTCCTGGATCTGCTGCACCAGAGGGTGCTGAGGGAAACAGGTATCAATAGATTTTAGCGAGCTCAAGGAGTCAGAACACAGAAGAAAGTGTCTGCGCTCATCGGACAGTGCATACCGCGGAGTTTCACAGATATTATAGAGCTCTGCTGTGTACACACTAAAGGTTTCCAGGAGAGCAAAAAGAAACCTACCACTGTCGACAACAAACACACAACCCACCTTCATTGTCTGGCATGCCAAACATGTCCTATGTATCATTGTTTGGCATGCCAAACATGTAAACAATGATACATAGAACAGTCTGGAAGAAGTTTGGCTATAAGGTACAAAGAACATGTTAAAGCATTCAAACATAAAAGATTTTTGGCAATGGGAGAACATATGGTTGAAAAGAATCATAAATTTACAGACATTTCTAATGACATGGAATTAATACATTCGGCCAAAAGGGGAAAATTTATGACTGTTTTGCAAAGTTTAGAAATTTATCTTGCACAAAAAAATAATTTTGAATCAAGTTTAAATGAGAGAAGTGCAGAAGACAACCCACTGTATAGACTAGCATATGATCATTTAAGGAACAAAAAGAAGAAAAAACAAGAAAAACTTGAAGATCTTAAATTTATATATAAGTATTCTCTTTCAGATCAACAAAATTTTATGTATTGATCATTTTCATAATATTTTGTAAGTTTTCTATATCCATTGATATGGTAAATTTGGACACAATACTTCTTTGAATTATAAAAACAAAAGATAGTGTTATATTGTTTTATTCTTTGAGCTGACCACTGATGAAGGGAATGGATGACTTCCCAAAACATGTATGGTTAAATAAATAGGTTTTTTTTCATTAAAAGGTGTATTGACAAGGCGGATTCAAGTAAAACTATTTTAAATACTTCTGTAATACATTCAGACTAGTCAATACGGATCAAACAACCATATTAACCTATCATGGAGTTTATCAACTGCCTGCAATGGAAATTGCCAGTTCCACGAAATGACTGGCTAGATGGTTAGCAACTGAGAGTGGTTCAGTGACGATACTGCCTGCAATGGAAATTGCCGGTACAGAAGATGATCCTTGGATACCCGAAATACGTCAAAGTTTACTGTTGGGTTTTTTATTACGAACACTCGAGTTTAGACTAATTATAAATGAACCAATAGGCATGTTGCAATGCGAGTTATAACAATATTTTATTATTATTATTAAAGCGTCTTTATTGTGGCGAAGTTAGGGCTCCCGGCCCTTTCTTACACTTAACCACTTCATGTATATACAATGTATATTTTACATAAAATTTAAACATATGAAATCTTTACAACCTAAAGTATAAACTAAAGCAACTTAAGTATCACTAACTAAACTAAGGTGAGTAAAGTATAACTAAATTATATACAGGAACACATTGCAATAAACAACCATATTCACTCTCATTCATGCATCCCATTCACACTCAAGAAAGACTGGAAGTGCTTAAAAGATGACGCTGGCAAAGGATTTTAAATTTTGTCTTAGATTTAGCTTCCCTGATGTATTTTCCTTGTTTAATTCTACGTTAGCGTATATAAGACACATTGTTTTCGACGTTCATTAAATATTTTTTATTTGTGGTTGTAATAAATATTGCCCAGGTTTTTTGCTTCTTCTCCAGGAAGCACTAACTTAGGAATATATACAAGGAAAACTACTTGTCTGATGATAATGAAATTTTTGTATGTTATAACCACATGTATTGGTAGTGTAATACTCAAGTTACAATTTTTTTTCAACCATCCCGAAAAAAGTTATCATTTTTCTAAAGCAACTCTTTCTCAGCCCAGGATAAACGTACAGCAGGAAACTTGGGCTTGTTTTGAAGCACTCAGTCATGGTTATCAGAAACTACAACAACTGTAAGCCTACAGTGTGGTACCGAATTTATGAAAAGTAATATTGAAAGGAGGTTTTGTGTACGCCGGACTGTGCGATTAACAGCAGGCCGGGTGGTGAAATCGGGCACAGTGTTGCCGCGTTCAGTAGTAATCACGCGCGCAACAAACACAGCTTTTCGGTTACTTTCAACCTTTAATTTTATTTCCTCTTATAAATTCCACTTCCTATCACCTTTTCTCATAAGGGCCTAGGACCTTCAATGGCACGTTTAAAAATGGTTGCCTTCCTAGTTTAGAAATATCACACTGACAAGTTTTACAAGAGTTATTTGCATTAATATTTACATATATTTACAATTTTTATTTCTATCAACTTTCTTCGTCTGAAAAATCACTGTGTTCCGATGAATCGGTGCTGCTGTCATTCATGTTGATATTGATTGGCTCGAAATAAGGGCCATTTTCAGACAGTCTTTTTCCCAGTAGTGGTCTTCAATTTTCTTAGCGTGTTTAATACGGTACTTTTGTCCAGAGTTCAGGGGTCACAGTACGTAAAGCTTCTCAGCATAAAGCGTTAATTGCTTCCATTTCTCTACCATTTTCTAATGTGTTAGCCATATTTGTTTTCGCTATTTTCCCTTTTACGTAAGCCCAAATGAGCTCGGTTGGATTAAGTTCGCAATGGGCCACTGGTAACCAAACAAGCTGTACATCTGGTCGAAGTCTTTTAGGCAGTTGTTCCAGCTTCTTTACCGGTGTTTGAAAAGGTCTTTTAGGCAGATGTTCCAGCTTCTTTACCAGTGTTTGAAAATAAGGCCTGGCAAGGACAATCAACTCTGATTTAGTTAATTTATTATAATCGTGAACTCCAGGAGGTAGTGAAATATTCTTTGATGTTATCCAAGATATAATTTCAGGTTTCAGCCATGACATGTTCGGGTTTTTAGATGAAGGATCGACCATCGTATGATATGGAGCTTGATCTATAATGACTGCCGACCTTTGAGGCAATAAACTCGGGACTTTCGTGAACCATTCTACATAATAAGTCGAGTTCATCTCATTGTGGTAATCACCACTTCCTTTCTTGCCAATAAAACAAAGTTCTGCACCATCAGGAAATCCTTCTTCATTTACGATGTGTAAAATTATAATGCGTTTCCCAGCTCCAGATGGTGGTTTGAACCCTCCACGACATTCATAAATTTGCTGAATGCACCCTCTGTTCAGATTATAGTTGTCAAAGTCGTTTTCTAAAGCTTCAACCACGTTTCCTTGCCACCCATATTTCATAGTAAGGTTCTGTCTGCACCAGGTCTCGTCTGTAAAGATGATCTTGTAGTCCTGTGCTCTGTACTCTAATTCGTCTAAGGTAGGCATGTTGGGATGCAGAAACTGAGGAATTTATAAGAGGAAATAAAATTAAAGGTTAAAAGTAAACGAAAAGCTGTGTTCGTTGCGGCGTGATTACTACTGAACGCTGCAACACTGCGCCCGATTTCACCACCTGGCCTGCTGTTAATCGCACGGTCCAGCGTACACAAAACCTCCTTTCAATATTACTCTTCATAAATTCGGTACCACACTGTACGGTTGCAGTTGTTGTAGTTTCTGATAACCATGACCGAGTGCTTCAAAACAAGCCCAAGTTTGCTTATGTACGTTTATCGTGAGCTGAGAAAAAGTTGCTTTAGAAAAATGATAACATTTTTCGGGATGGTTGAAAAAAATTGTAACTTGAGTATTACACTACCAAATACATGTGGTTATAACATATAAAAATTTCATTACCATCGGACAAGTAGTTTTCCTTGTACATATTCCTAAGTGAGCGCTTCCTAGAGAACAAGCAAAAACCCCAGGCAATATTTATTACAACCACAAGTAAAAAATATTTAATGAACGTCGAAAACAATGTGTCTTATATACGCTAACGTAGAATTAAATGAGGAAAATATTGGTATAACTCGCACTGCAATAGGCCTATTGGTTCGTTTGTAATTAAAGCATAAACTCAAGTGTCCATAACAAAAAATCCGACAGTAGTCCACACTTGAGATGATTGAGTATGCGACGTCACTGATGACACATATCTCACCCATGAGGCTTTCTTTCTTTGGCAAATAAGAGCTCGCGCCTTAGCGTGGAGTTTTTTTAAATGTTACCAACTTGGCCACAGTAGGCTCTATATGCTAACGATTATGTGCACACCTGCGTTCTTTGATATTTGCTGCAATTTCTTTGTTTCACCATGGACCGAGTTTTCGACGAGCAGTCCCTGAAAAGGAGGGAATAGACTCCTTAGTACCAGCAAGAATAACTTGTGTTATGTAAGTTATTTCGCGGTCTACGGTCCGCCTGGTCTCATCGTTAAAGACAGCTAGTGATGTGAACTTTGGCCAATCAGCATGTTTAAGAATCCATCAAGGATGAGCCCAGATGAATTTTTGTTTCAACAAAGTAAGAATAATGGGAAAATGGTCTCTGTCACAGAGATCATCATGTGTATTCCACCAAAACAGCAGAACCAATGTTCAGCTGCATAGACTTTTGTCTATGCGAGAGTATGTGTCGTAACGTACACTGAAATGAGTTTGTTCACCTGTGTTCAAAATACATAAATCCAGCTCTGTTACTCATGTTTCCAACTCCCTTTTCCTGGGGCAAGGCATTTCAGAGCCACATATGGGTGATGGGCGTTAAAATAGCCCAATAAGAGAAGGGAGGTGGAAGCTGATCTGTAAGATCAGTAACATTTATGTTAAGAGGCTGGTCTGGGGGAAAATAAACATTACACCTGCTGCTAGGACAGGTATTGGTGCCCGCACCATAACTGCTTCCAGTGGGGTTCTTAGAGAAACCTCTTCGCTATAAGTATCAGAACGAACAAAAATACCCATGCCACCGGATGCTTGGTGAGCATAATATCGTTCTGTCGAGTATAATCTGAAATTTCTCAAGACCGTACGATGACCTGGTCTGAGGTTTGTCTCCTGAATACAGACTATTCTCGCCGCAAACTCACTAATGACCTGGCGTAGCTCAACAAGATGCCCGTTACAGTTCCACTGTAAGAGTGCCATAGTGTGAACTAAAAGAGAGAGTGTTCGATGCTCTTAAAACTAAACACTATCAATATCAACATCTAGATCCATAGATGTGGATGAAACCTCGACGTCCATCCCGTCATCGAGAGATGGTGGGACCGACGCCAAGAACTTCGATACTTTCCGAGGATGAAATGTCCCCCTACGAGGGGAGCGCGCAGGATTTGGAGCAGGCGTACCTGCTGGCGCAGACTCATACCCGCCAGTTGGAGGCCATGATTTACCCTTCGCAAGAGAAGTGCAGGAGCGCTCGGTAAGGGTGTTTCTCTTCTCCACCTTCTTTTCAAGTTTAGACGGGCTGGGAGATAGTTTCCCAGCCTTGGTTGATGATGCCGCCTCCACTGGCTTGGGCATGGCCTCCGCTGACCTCTGACAGGCCCTCCTGCACCAGCTTAAGAGTCCCAGCAGACACAGACTTCTTTGTGGTCGAAGGTGGGGTGGTCCCTCCCTTTGAGCTTTTACTCTTTGCGGCTGTGCTCACAGGAGAAACAGCCGCCTTGGGCGCAGCAATCGCAACAGGTTTAGATGATATAAATTATGAACTTGGAAGACTGTGTTATCTTCATATAGTCTAACTTCTTGGCGGGTGCATTCATAGCATTGAACTTACGGCGCGCTTCCTGGTAGGAAAGACCATCCAGGGTCTTGATCTCCTGGATCTTCTTCTCACTGAGATACACCGGACAGTTCCAATCTCGGGGTGAGTGAAGACCAAGGCAGTTGGTGCACCTGTAAGGAGTTGACCACTCCTCCGCGTCGATCGCTCCTCTGCCATATGTACCACATACAGACCGATTTGAACGACGAGATACCATGTGCCCTAACCTCCGGCATTGAGAGCAGCGCATGGGAGGCGGGATGTATGGCCTCACATCGCAGCGATAAGTTGTTACCTTGACTTTATCTGATAACACTGACAATTTGAAGGAGATAATGAACGCATCCGTGGCAATGTCCTTGCCGTTGACTTTGTGCGTAATGTGCCGGACGGGTATCACACCACAGTGCTTCATGTCTTCCATCAACTCAATTGTCAGTGTTCAAAATGAGATCACAGTGGAAGATAACTACACGAACCAGTTTCAAGGTCTTGTGCTCTTCCACTTTGATAGGAATATCGCCAAAGTGATCGCACTTGAGCAACCGATCAGCTTGCAGGGCAATGCGCGTCTTTAGCAACAAACTACCGTTGCGCATTTTCCTCAGGTCTTCCAGTTTGCCATAGACACCTTCTATGTGCCTGCTAAACAAAATAGACTTTACCAGCTTGAAATCACTCCCATCAGTTCTGGTAGCAACCAGAAACCTAGGGAAGCTGGATCCCATTCCTTCACGCTGTACTTTTTCCCAGGGAATCGAACCCCTAAGGAATCACAAGTTGAAGACTTCGGCGTCGGACTACCTTGGGCAGGTCGAAGATGTTTCGAAGCCATGCCCGAAATAATCCTCCCTGAATGCCACCCACTCCGATCAGGGGTCTCTGTAGCCGAACCAAGCAGCCAAGGCAATACCCACCTAGTCATAGCCGGTATTGCCCGGGGTCCGATGTTGGATGACGCCTAGTACCGGATGGCTGAGGCAATGAGCTCTAGAACTCTCTTTCTCCAGTCACCTGCAATAGCATGTACACCACAGCGTGTACAGAGCACTAAATGTAGAGAAAATAGAAAAAATAATATGTCCTCCTGGCATTCCGATGTGCGGGGACCTGTGTTGTCAGGCGGATACTACTGCCAGGGTACATGACGCTCCCACCCGCCGATAACTGGATGGTCACAAGCGGGCTTTCACACATGTAAGAGGCCCATCTCCGAGCAGCACGCACGTCAAGACTTTGGCATCAGTCTACAACTAACCCTCAAAAAACAGCAAAAAATAAAGAGGGAACCATGGCCACATGACCCTTTTAGTCGCCTTATACGACAGGCAGCGATTACCTGTGAATGTATTCAGCCCCTCCCATCCACAGGGGGTCCAACACATTATACCACATCGCAATCCATGTCGCGCCTAGGTCGCCCGTTTAAGTCGCCTGTTACGACAGGCAGGGGATACTGCGGGTGTATTCTACACGTGCGTTCCCCACCCGCAGGGGATACTGTGGGTGTATTCTTCATCTGCGTCCCCCACCCACAGGGGTTCCAAAATCTGCTGGCAGACGGAGGACCTTATAATAGAGCTATTATGTAAATTTTAGAGTAGGAACTTCAAAATTCTCGCTCCAGGCAAAAGCTTGGGCTGTAGCTTAATTAACGCCACGGCTACTTCCTTCCCACTCCTAGGCCGTTTCTGTCCCATCATCACCGTAAGACCTATCTGAGCCAGTGCGACATAAAGCAAATTGTAAAAAAAAATATATATTTTTAATGTTCAGCAATTTTCAGTAGGCAGCAAATCTGAAATGTACCTATGAATCATCTCCTGAATCTTAAAACAGTATGGATTTAATCCTGGAATGTAGCTACGGTTAGCGGAGGAGGATTCCAAGCACATCGTACATTTATACTGCCTTACACGGCTCATGAAATCATGTAGCATCATAACTTCAAATACGTAGTTTACTTGAGATTGTGGAAAATAAACCAAACTATTGTGACACTACGTGTAGGGGGCTTGTCCTTTTCCCCTGGCCTTCCATAGATACTGTAAAGGTTTATGGTAAATAAATAATGAATGAATTAATGAACGAATATACCACCTCCACAGAGAAATACGAAATGCCATGCTTGGCAGTGCATAGAGATTTCATTTAATAACCATGCACTGAATAATTCAATGTAAGTTTCATAATAAAGGGCTTTTTGAAATATAGCAATCTATCAGACTAACACAGAAAGATCTGCATAGACAACCTTCACAGAGTCCTCTATCGGACTGGCATAGACAGATCAGCAGGGACAACTTCCATAGAGTCATCTACTGGCAAATACAGTTAACTGTAACGTCCTAAGTATTGTATTATTGGAATAAATTACTGTTCTATGCAAATAAAGGATTTAATGAAATAATATTTTTCTAGTAAACCTGAGACGGAGAACTGTCTTGTGATATATAATACATAGGTGTTAGTACTGTGGTTTTCTCACAATATTGTGTAACAGGTTCAAATTATATATATAGATTTGAAGATTTGATGTTGTAATCACAATCATACGACCTCCAGCTTACACTGAATCTCAACTACCAGGGCATATTAAACTTCAAAAATCCCACAGGTAAAATTCAGAATACATTTCAATTTATTCTATTTTATCAGTAAAGTGTGTAACCATGAGTGTATTCATCATCATCATCATCATCACATACCCAGACATGCAAGTCACCCATGAGCATCAAATAGAAAGACCTGAACCAGGACGCTCTGGAGGCCACAATAAATGAATGAATGAATTAATGAATGAATGCAAAAATGAATGGCCACACCAAACAAAAATTAAATACAATCATCAAGCACAAATTCAATATAAAACATAATTCAGCAATAATGTTCACTTCAATGAGAATGATTATGTTTAGCATACAAAAGTAGATGAAACTCCAGAAGTGTCATGTTCATGCGACATGCACATCTGGCTGTTTTTTTTTTTTTTCAACCTCTTAACTGGGTATTATAGATGTGCTTGGTGTAACCTGCCCTGTGTATTTTTTCAGCAGATGGTTGTTACACGGTAGGATATTCAGAAAAGTTAGTTATATCACTAATATCATTAATCTGTGATACAAAAAGTAAAATAAAGGCATTTTAATTAATTAATTTTAATGTTAGAGAAATGTTGAACCATTTTTACATTAACTGCAAGGTCATTTACATGTTTGGAATTTCCGAGTTTGGCCCATATTTTATAGCCGAAAGTTGAAACAAATAAAAGCAAAGGGTATTTATATATATCATATCATGCATGTGACATTCTGAACCATTTTTCATTAACTGCACGGTCATTTAGCTGGTTTACACAAATTTGAGTGTTTTGTTCATATGTTACCACCTAAAATTAAAACAATTAAAAGAAAGGAATATTTACGAATTGCACATCATGCTAATGACAATGTGAATGATTTTATATTAACTTCACGATCCATTACGTCATTTACCTCACTAGAACTGCAGTGATTTGTCTCAGAGATAATTTTCGGAAAGTAAGCGGTTGCGATACTTCCCCGTTTTGAGAAGTACATACTGTTTTCTGGCTTATGAACAATCCCCTGCAGCATTAGAAGTCCAATTAGAGCTTTTATGTCAGTTGGATTTGTATCGACCCAATCTCTCGCTAGTGACCGTGGTTTCAAGTTCGGATGGGCTTCTAAAACCTGTTCAGCATACACATTGGTCTGTTCGGCAATAAGTTGAAACATATCACCTATGAACCGTTCAAAATATTCCAGCACATTGGATTCATCATCGAAGTCCACATTTACACCAAAAGCACCAGAAAATACGAATTTCTGACGTGAAACACTACGCGGCGGGAAAAGTTGAAACATGTCCAGCATTTCGCCCTCATCCGATTCATGTTGTTCTCCTTGTTCTTCATTCTCATTATCTGAACCACTTTCACTGTCGGACTCGCCTTCATTTGTATCAAACCACTGATTTTTAGATTTCTGAGAAGGTAAATCGTCAGAATCATTCTCTAAGTGTTGAATAATCTTGTCTTCAAATGGAAATTCTAAGTTCCCATGGAGGGAATTAGATATTTTTCCACCAATAGAGCATATCAAAAATCAGATCCATCTAATCTTGTCTTCTTCGAGCGTTTCGAACTTACGCTTTGAACTAGATGCTGCCATATTTGGCCTACTGCGGACAAGTAGCACAGCACAGTTGTAAAATAAAAACAAATAAGCTTCAAGAAGCGTGACGTGGTATTTGCTGTCATCGAGCGGGAAAAACCTCAATTCATAAGACAATACACGACGCGGCAAAGTAGCTCTTCATACCCAGGAGATATTCGCTGTAAAATACGAGTACGTATATATTCGTCATGCCCATTACCCTGTAACATACAGCGTACGAATATATACGTCATGCCCAGTTAAGAGGTTAACAGTAAACGTTCACATGACCTTCATATACCAGGTGGTCCAGTAGCTCCTTGCGATCCAGTTTTATGCATCCCTTCACATTTACTACAATTAATACAGATGTTGATTCCCAAAGGGAATTTAAAATATTTGTCCCGAATGAGTAAATTTATAATACCAATATAATGGTCCGTGATTGGACATTATAAATTTTCCAGCTAACTCATTCTTGGTTGCCTGCGTTTCGCCCTCGTGTGCTAAGTTAGGCTCATCAGTTGGGACTTAGCACACCACCCAAGACGCAAGGCTAATGCATACCGTGGAGGCCACTGCATAGGCTACTTGAAGCCACCAGCAGTGCCAATGCACTATGAGAGCTATGTCTCATTTCCAAAATTTGATGCCTGCCTGGCCATCAGATAATACAGATGTTGATTCCCAAAGGGAATTTAAAATATTTGTCCCGAATGAGTAAATTTATAATACCAATATAATGGTCCGTGATTGGACATTATAAATTTTCCAGCTAACTCATTCTTGGTTGCCTGCGTTTCGCCCTCGTGTGCTAAGGCCTAGGCTTGTTCGGCTCAGAGCTAGTAGGGAGGCGCCTATAAGTCTGAAAAATGGCACATCCAGTCAGAGAGAACGCCGGAATGTAGTAGTTTCTCTCTGCTAGTAGCCATGCAAAAGGAGAACTCACTTTTTCACTTGCACACACCGATTCCTTAACTCCAATAGACCCGTGCAGAGAACCGTAAAGCGCAACAACTCTGATTATTACCACACAAACAACACAAACTGCAGCAACACTACGCTTGCGCGTTGCTCCTCTAGCCGAGCATTTTTCGCTATAGTACATTTTTCTTGCGATCTAGGATCCATATTACAGTAGTGCAGTATTGTCGTGAACATACATATCAAAGTGCCCTGTGGATTCTTTCTTGCTATTTAAGCACCGAAATATTCTTCAAGTTTCAAATCAGGAGAGACACATAAGCACGTAACTCTGACCATCAACCAGAAATTGGAAATCATCAAACGCCTGGAGAAAGGTGAGAATAGAAATATTTTGTTGAATGAATTTAATACTGGCTCGTCAAAAATTTATGACATTAAAAAAACAAAACGATTTTACTGAAAAACGCCGTGTTACAGCTGTTTTCGCTGTACACCTTAACCTATATCGTAGTAAGAGGTACCGCCCGATAGTCCGGTATTTTTGGTAATTCGGCACCGGGCCGGTCCCGAACGTGCCAGACTGTATTGAAAAAGTATCAATGCTTGAGAGGAAGTCAATATATGAATTTTTCATCTAAACAGTGTTATGTGGCTGAAGATGTTAATAATATACGAAACATGTACCACTTTTAACCAATAAGTTGCCTTAAGCAATTAATGTATCGACAAGGTAAAAAGGTGGAAAATAAAAAAATGCTTAGTTGTGAATGTTTTATTTTTGTGCAAATTTTTAACATGGTTAATTAGGTGGGATAATCTGTCTGTTCAAGGGGAGATCACACAAAAAACAGAGTCATCATGGAAAACTTACTAATGGAACTCAAACAGCCTTAGTTCACACTATAAAAACTATTTTGGAGTTCATAAATTTCTTGTAAACAAGGTTAGGATGCAAGTATGTATTGTCAGGGAAATTTCAAACTGGCGAATTAGAAGCAAGATTTGGGCAGTACAGGGAAATGATTGGTGCCTGCTACCATACTTCAGTGAAGCAAATCCTCGAGTTAGAACGAAAACTGAAAGCCTTAATAGTAATAAATGCCGTCCCTATTAGTGATATTTCATGAAGTATTTGGATTGCAAGAGCTCAGATTGTAAAAGCTTCAAACCTACAGACATTTCACATTTTGAAAATGTGGTAGTTGAGTTAAATGATGTTATTGTGTCTGAAAACATTTTGTTAGGTCTAGTTTATTTTGGTGGATATATTTGTACAATAATTATGAAAAATTGTACATGTACAAGTTGTCAAGATGTTTATTGTTAAATAATGATAATGTAACATCAGATGTGTGAAAGCCAAAGGACAATATTATTTCAATATAATCGACAGGGGAGTTTTGAAATATCCATCAGATTTTATTGGGAAAAGTTTGATCACACAAGTGTACTTATAAGTGACAAATTTGAAACTATGTTTTTACATGGCGATTCTCAGAGAAACATTCTGATTTTGCTTGTCAATAATGTTCTGAAAAATGAAAACTTAATTTTGTTGAGAAATGTATATGAATATTTTGTATTATATTATTGAATAACCATAGAAGAGTTATCACAGACAAACTTATGGCTAAGAAGAACAAATCCTCAAGTAAGGATACCCATAAATCAGCAAAAAAAACGAACAATCGATAAATTGAAACCTTAAGAATTGTTAGATAAGTTTTATGCTGAAGCCTAATTTCTAAGAAAGATTTCAGACTATTGTTGTGAACTGTTACCATGTATTTGCCTAGTAACATTAAAACTATTTTTATTCATATTACGGGTTTCAATCTTTTACATGAAACCATGTTCCGGTACAAATGATAGACGTCAGCTTAATTTTACATAAAGAAATGTACATGAACTGCCCCCGCTCCTGCATAAAACTCATGTAGTACACAAGCCTAAATAAAAGCACAATTGAAAGCGTGTTCAATTATATCGTTAAGGTTCAATAAATGAACAATATGGTGACAGTGAGAGCGGGCCGTACACTGCCACGCTGAACGTGGGCCACTTTTGTGACGTTACGGTCCGAGCCTTGTGGCCTGTCTATCTAGTGCAGCCTTGGAAGGACACTGCCTGTTTGAGATCATCCTGTGACATCTGCTGACAATGAAGAGGTCATGTTTGGCACTCTCCGGTGTGACCCTCATACTAGCACACGAGCCATTGCACAGAAGACGAATATCACCCGAGCGTCTCTTTTGCGGAAATTGCATACCCGCCGGTTTCACCTGTAGCATCTGCACTTACACCAGGAGCTCCATGGTTATGATTTCGATGCCCGGGTGGCGTTCTGTCAATGGATCCTACAGCATGTGGACACTGATCCTGTTTATCTAACGACTCTCTTATTTATGGAACGAAGCACGATTCCATAACAGCCGTACTATGCATTACTGGAATGTGGATAATCCCCTTTGAGTGCGACAGACAGCTTTTCAGGTACAGTGGGACGTGAATGTATGGTCTGGATACATGGGTGATTACCTCATCGGTCCCCTTTTCTTTGAGGGCCATCTAACCATCTAATGCAATCTGCGGTTTCTCCAAGATGAACTACCACCGTTTTTGGAACATGTGCCACTCCTTGACCGCTGTAGGATGTGGTTTCAACACGAAAGAGCTCCACCGCATGCAGCAGTGGTCGTCCGGAACCATCCCCATGCGGCGTATCCTGATAAATGGATAGGAAGGGGAGGACCTGTCCCATGGCCTGCCAGATCGCCCAATCTTAGCCCCTGGATTTTTTTCTGTGGGGCCATGTAAAACAACTGGTGAATGCACAGGAGCCAGCCAGTCCTTGTCACCTTAGACAGCTCATCACCGAGGTGTGCTGATCCGTTTCGCCAGAGACGTTGCAAAATGCCAGATGGTCCTTACAACATCGCGCGCAGCTCTCAATCGACCACTGAGGTTGTCAGTTCGAGCAGGTGCTGCGTTCGAGCAGGTGCTGCATTAAACGACATGGATAACTGAAATCCTGTCACGATTCCTAGCCTCTATCAACCCCATCCATATCAACGGCCTTTTTCAGGGCCAAATAAAAAACTCAGTCTGTGAAAAATATCGGTATTAAGTATACAACCTTGCCACATCCCAGGAAACTGGCTGTTTAAAAAAAAAATTCTTATGTGGGATTCAAACCTATCTCGAGCATTGTCCACTATCACATATCTCCCCGCCCGCTTGCCATGCGAGCTACTGCGACATTTGACCTACAAAGCCTATACAGCCTATGCAGTACCGTGCTCCTGGTCTGAGCATCCACCTTCTGTTTTAAAGTATGTGTTCTGTGTATCTGTACTCATTTTACAGGTTCATTCAAGGTACCCATAATGAATTAATAGTGGCATTCATGATTCCTGCTGTCTTCTAGCCCGTAAACACACATCTCGTTATATTACCCTGGTTTAGGGAGAGGGACCGATGTCTTTCAGAATTGTAGTAAATGTGAAGGGATGCATAAAACTGAATCACAAGGGGCTGGTGGATCACCCGGTATATTCGCAGTCAACAGAGACTGGTGGGAAGCCTGGCTGACTAATAATGGGAAATGTAAATAATAGTACACCAATAGAAGAACATTTCAGTGGATTGACACAAGATTGAACAAAACAAGGGACTGTCCAATAGAGAAGTGACAGACTATTTAACAATTTTAAAATGGTGAACAAGTAAGGTTCCGGTAGTGAACTTTTATCTTATATCACGACAATTGTGTCTAATGACAAGCACATGTAATATAATAATATTTTAACAGTGTATTGGTAACCAATATTTTAAAGGTCATGTTTTTCAATTATTTTAGGAAACATGTAATAGCAATAGAATGAAAGGTTTTAATATGCTAGGAGTATTTTGTAAGAAGGCTGATGAAGGGATTAGAATAGAATCTTGAAACATGTACTGAACTAAATAAAATGTAGATAATTTGTTGTCACAAGTAAGTATTGACTAAGCGGACCCATTTAACATAGATTAATGTATTTTGTCAATATGGACCAACTGGTCTGAAGCAAGGTCAAGATTATAAATTCTAAGAAGAAACTTAACAAAACGACAGGTAATCTCAACAAATGCTTCGGTGTTTGATTCACTTGGTCTCATTGGCCCTCATGTTATTTGTCCTAAAATGTTTATGCAAGAATTGTGGTTGCATACTTTACAATGCGGTGATCCATTGCCAAACTCTCTACGTAATAGCTGGTATGAATTAAGTTGTGTTATCTGATGTCAAGAACATTGAGGCAGACCGATATATTTTTCCAGTTTTCCAGATATGAAGAAACTACAAATGCATGCATTTTGTGATGTGACTGAGAAGGCTTATAGCTGCTACATTTTTCTCAGAACTGTAAACAATGTTGGCAACATATCTGTTAGATTACAGTGTGCCAAATTCCGAGTTGCACCTGTAAAGAAAATTACATTTCCTATAGGCTACAGCTGTGTGCATCTGTTCTTATGGCCAAACTTATGAAAACAATGACGCTCGGAGCTTGACATTTCCAGCATCTCTTATCAGACTGACTCAATGGTGGTGTTAGGTTGGTTATCTTCCCCAGCCTCATGCTGGAAAACGTGTATTGGAAATTGTGTATCACAGATCCAACAGCTGAGTGAAGGTAGTTGCTGGAGACATGCATTGTCTCAAGATAAGCAGCGGATATAATATCACTAGGTATGAAGGTGAACCATCTTCAGTAATCCACATTATGCTGCAAAGGTGCTTCCTGGCTGAAGCATCCTCAATCAGACTGGCTTGAAAAAAATCATCATCAGCCCAAAGGAGTCTATGCCAAAAGAACGTACCACAGCAGTTTAAACCATGATATCATTAACAGACTGTGATACAGTTATTGAGCATTTTGCAAGTCTTGGTAAGCTCGTTATAGTTATGGCTTACTGTCGGAGATCCATCTATAACTCTTCTGACAAAATGATTCGTACTACCGGCACAGAGGAATTAAGGATATCATTGAGGACTTGTGTCAAGAAAACATTCTGTTTATAAGAAGGAGATTGAAACACTGCTGAGGAAGGGACCGATCTCATCAAGCAGCAGTCTTCTCAGACTCCATCCATTTCCAGATGAAGTTTTAAGTGTAGGGGAAAGGTTGAATCAGTTGGCATTACCTTACAAAAAAAAAACATCAAATGATCTTGCCTCCTGGACATCAGCCAAATATGCATGTTATAAGAGCAGAACACCTTCGTCTGCTATATGCAGGATCTGCGCTTACCGCCACCAGTTTACGACAGCACTACTGGATTACAAGATGCCCAAAATAATGGGTGAAACATGTACCTGACCTAAATAAGTCTACACAAAATCATGTAGATAATAACCACATTAATCGTGGAAAGTATTGAATAGGTGACTTTTTATTAAATTATCCTTGATATCTATGCCTAGCAGTACTGGATTCCGAGGATTCGTCAGGTACCTTCTTCACAGGTGCTTGCAGTGTATTAAAATGAAAGCAGTGAGGATACAGTTAATGGGACAGTACTCTGATGTTCATGTCCAGCCTTCTTGAGTCTTTAAGAATGTTGCAGTAGACTACACTGGACCTTTAATGATGAAACTTGGCTCAGCTAGAAATAAGGCAACCCAAAACCGTTATGTTGCATTCTTTGTATGTATGTATGTACACTGAAGCGGTACATATTGAAATGCTTAGTAGTCTAACATCAACTGCATTTATAGCCACCATGAAACGATTTACAGCCCGTAGAGGCAAATGCTCCAGTGTGTTTTCCCATAATGGGACTAATTTCGTTGAGGCTAGTAAGGATTTGTAAGAGCTTCACATGCCTTTGTTGGCGAGATGTAGTGTTTACAGTGCACTATGTCTTCTGGTATGGGCTATATCAAATTTGTTACTTTCATTGAAATGTCTCAGTCTCATCCTTGGCTTTGACTATGAAAGTGACTGAGGTATGAGTGATGCTAGTAATACCATTGCTTATGCAGCCAGTCCCTGTTATGAATGGTATGAAGATATCGCTCATAGGGTCGGTTGGTGCATGCATTTCAGTGGGCTTGGCAGACTGATATGTAATATCAGCGGCTGGCTCGGTGAGGAAAGCAACGGGAAACTACCTCACTCCTCATTTCCCTAGTACGCCTCTTCAGTGACGCCTAGGCTATTTATGACAGCTGTTGGCGGAGCTGCAGAGGATCAAACCAGCCTTCGGGCTGAATACCCAACATACATACATACATACATACATACATACATACATACATACATACATACATGAGCTTCACAAACTGTTATCTTCTGTATCATTCAAGGAAGACTTGGACAACTTTGCACCTAGCGAACAGTTCAAGTGACATTTTATACCTTCAGGTTCTCAACATTTTGAGGCCTCTGGGAATCAAACATTAAGTGTTTGAAATATCACCTCAGGTGCACACTGGGTGCACGTGTACTTACCTATGATGAGTTAAGTATCTTGCCATGTCAGATAGAAGCTTGTTTCAATTCGATGCCTTTAACTGTGTTGTTCAGCAGTCCTGAGGGCCCTCTCCTCTTAACACCTGGACATTTCCCAATTGGTTCCCCATTTGTTTCCTTTTGCGGAGCTAGACTTAAACAATATCTCTCTGTCCCAGCTAAGGAGATGGGAGAAGCTACAGTATTTCTTACAGAATATATGGAAGAGATGGTCCACCAGCTACCTCAGCAGCCTTCAGCAACATCAAAAATGGAAAACTGTGCAACCCAATGTTCCTGTTGGTTCTATCGTGTTCCTGAAAAATGAGAACATTCTACTTCTGCAGTGGAAGATAGCTCTTGTGGTCAAAACCTACCCTGGTAGTGATGAACTTGTGCATGCAGTGAATGTTAAAACTTCCAGTGGGACTTTTAAATGTTTCTTGAGTAAATTAGTACCATTTCCCACAGATGAGTAGTTGATCTTGATACATCAAGGAAGGCAGGATGGACAAGATTTGGGAAGTTTTGGACAGATATGGTAAACTTGTGCTTTTTTTAAATGTTAAGGTTGGCAACAGAAGAGACTATTCATCATGGTGTCTTGAAGCTGTTTGTATTATAACCATGTAGAAGCCTTGTATTTAAGTGAAGGAATAAATTGGGTAATATCCGGAGGATCAGTGCTTATTGGTGAAATTCACTACGCTATTAAGTATCATATCCAGTACTATGTTGTGCGTAAAAACACTCTGCGATTGTGTTAATGAAGTAGGTTGGTATCCTCAACCAATGGAAGGAAAGAAACCAGAAGGAAATGTCCAAATAGCATCAACAGTATGGTTGTCCAGCATTCTGTTCGAGTCTTTTTGTTCATACCGCAAGTCCAATATTTTACATATGAGGTCACGAACTGTATAGGATATAATTATTCATAGAGTAACTGGTTCGATCCTGGAGGATGCTTGGGATCAAGAAAGGACTACGGTTATTGATTGTTTGAAAAGCAATGCCAAACCCATTTCATTAACCAAGAGATGGTCAATATGATTCTCCTGGGTATTCAGCCAATATTTAGTATATTCGTTCATGGATATAAATACAGGCTGTAGAGTTCATTTTGAACTCCGAAATAAACCCATTACGCCAACAAATAATACATGCGATCAAGCCAGTCAGTGAATACAACATGATGGCTCTGCATGTAGGAGTTTTTCAGCAACTAAAACTATGTTAACTCCACAACACAACGTTCTCTCAACAGTTCAAGCAGAAAATCACAAGCAGCAGAAAGTGACAATGTTCCTTTGGAGGATGAAACTGACAGCTTCAATCACAAAACACTATAGTTTCAACTGAGACTTGCCACTTCACATTCAGAGTCAAAAGTGTGTATAGGACGATTCCATAAATGCTGATTCTAACCCTTAATGAAGCCTAGGAAAAAGTACAGTGACTGAGCAAATGTCATGTGATAGCGGATCACTGATGCGCAGGTGTGTTGTCTGCGCACCACACGTCCCCTGTGCCAGCGGCAGTTGTATAGGAGACCTTGTGAGCAGTGGCTGTGCATGTGACAGGTGTAACATGGAACGTCGTCGTGAACTGACACTGTTCGAATGGGGTATGGTGGTCGGTGCCCAACGGATGGGAAGTGCGATTTCGGAAGTGGTGCGGGAATTCGGCTTCACACAATCAACCGTGTCCAGGGTGTATCATGAATGGTTGAATGCGGGTGTCACCGTCCACAACACACGAACGACCAGCCGTCCAGCCACCCTCGATGACCGTGACAGGCGACATCTGAGACGGATTGTCAATAGTGACAGAAAGACAACCGAATAACAAATCACAGCTCAATTCAACACAGGCCGTGCTAGACACGTCTCCCAGTGGACAATCCATAGGAACATGGGTTCTAGGGGGTATGGGAGCCGGTGCCGCACACGGGTGCCACTGTTAACCCAACGTCATCGGGCACAACGATGCGCATTTGTCGTCAGTCACCAGGGATGGACACTGGAACAATGGCGTAACGTGATATGGTCGGACGAATCACAATTTCAACTGCACCATGCCGATGGAAGACATCGTGTATGGCACAGACCACATGAAGCGATGGATCCCGACTGCCTCGAAGGTGTCGTCCAGGGCGCTGGTGTGTCTGTTATGGTCTGGGGTGCATTTTCCTGGTATGGAATGAGCCCCCTAGTTGTTCTGGAAGAGACTATGAATGGTACGTGGTATGCTGAGCTGCTCGGAGACCATTTCCACCCATTTTTCGCCTTCCAGCGCCCAGACGGTTCTGCGGTGTTTCAAGATGATAACGCGCCGCCACATCGCTCCCACGTCGCCCGGGAATGGTTCCAGGAACAAGCAGCGGAGGTCCAATGACCGCCACGGCCACCCAGGAGCCCCGATATGAACCCTATCAAGCATATCTGGGTTATCCTGGAACGCAGGCTCCATGCCATGGATCCTGCACCCATGAACAAACCAGCATTGGCGGCCGCGCTGCAAACGATTTGGTGTCAGCTGCGTCCAGAGGACTACCATAGACTTGTCGACTCACTTCCACGGTGTCTCACTGCAGTTCGCAGGGCCAGAGGAGGCCCCACACACTATTAGTGACTATCCCATGACATTTGCCAAGTCAGTGTAGACTGAACATGTGTTACTGAACTGGTACAAAGCAATATGATAACTCAAAATTAGAGGATGGTTGCCCAGTTACACTTCCTCTTAAACCAATAACCACCACCACTACCACCACCTGATAAAACTCAAAATGAAACACTGGAAATTGCTATGGATGTCTCCAAGACACAAATTTTGGGTAATATTCATATTTGTATACAAAGATATGTTGTTCATATACTTACATTATTAGACATCATAATGGTAAGAAGAGCTTTATTGTTAGAATTGATGGCAACGTTAAGTGTTGTTGCCTGAAATAACACAAGCAAGCTGTGCAAGACTGAAAAAATTAAGGAAAATCCTGAACACAACAAATTGCAACAATCTGTTAAACTTAATGTAGGACCTAGGCACTTATTATTTAGCAAATGGCATACATGGAAAATAAACATAAAATTAAATTAACAATTAACATTAAATTACAGTATAAATATAAAAGAAGCCACTGAATAGTAATTAATCAGCAAGGGGTTGACACATGGTTAGAAAAAGACATGATTTAGCTGTAGTCAACAACTGCACATCTTGTTCATTCAGCCGCTGGGTCAAACGTGTTGGAACATCTACTAAATGATCCTTAATACGAGCAGAGTAGACATTCATGTACAACGTGGTTAAATGTTTGGAGTAAGTAACTACATCTTTTAAGTGATCTTTAGAAGATCTATGGGCTCTAGCTAGGTATATGCTAAATCCACATGCAGTAAACTTGAATCCACATAAGCTACAAACCACAGCATTGCTTGTGTTAGTTGACATAGTTTGAGGTTATTCTCCAGAATTAGCTATCCTCTTTTTTGCTTACCCAGCTCCTGCCAAGTCAGGGCATTTATGACACTTCATCTTCCTCTCTCTTTCCACTAGTTTGTACCAGTCCAGGTTTCTTCTTCTTGCACTCCTCTTTATTGAATCGAACCATGCTCTCTTCCCTCAAAACTTCATCTCCATCATCTGTTATGGTATTCTTTTCTCTTCCATCCTCTTTACATGTCCAAATAACCTTAGTTTTCTCCTATCAATGCTCTGATTTAGATTTTCCATTCTAACCTCCTTTCTCGCATCATTGTTTCTCAATCTCCTTGCTTATTTTGATGGCTTCAATTCTACTCTCCTCCTCACTTGCCACTGTCCAGATAGAAGAAGAATAAGAAGAAGAATCAAATAGTAGCAGAAATATGGAAGAATGCTAATGATCAGACTATTCAAAACCTACATAAATACAGCATTGATATTTGGAACATGGAGAAGCTTCCCGAGGAATGGAATACAGCAATAATCCACCCGCTGCATAAGAAAGGTGATCACTCCGATCCAAATAATTATCGGGGGATATCCTTGCTTGATATTACATACAAGATTTTATCTAAGATTATATACACAAGAATCCAAGAACAACTCGACCAAGAACTTGGAGAATATCAGGGAGGATTTCAACCAGGTAGAAGCTGTCCAGATCAAATCACTAGTTTAAAATGGATAATGAAGCACCAAAGAGTTCTAAGTAAGGGTCTGGTCATCACGTTTGTAGATTTAAAAAAAGCATACGACAGTATTCATCGTGAATCATTATTAAAAAGCCTTAAAGAATTTGGCTTACACCAAAAACTTGTTAACTTCATTAGTATGACTTTTAAAAATATGAAAGCAAAAGTTAAATTTAGAGGTGAATTATCAGAATCATTCACTGTAAGAACTGGACTTCAACAAGGAGACGGACTTTCACCATTGTTATTTAATTGTGCATTGGAGAAGGTTATGCGTGAATGGAACAAGAAATGCCAACCAACTATCAAGATCGGTAGAAATATTAAACTCAACTGCCTTGCTTTTGTGAAACAAATTGAACAACTGGAAATTATAGCTAAAAAATGGGATTACAAATTTCATTTGAAAAAACAGAAATGATGCCAACTTTTAAAGTTAATTTACCAGTTATTCAACTGAACAGTAATAAAAGAGATTAAAATTGTTCAGAAATTCAAATATCTTGGGGAAATAATAACATGGAACACAAATGAAAAAGAAGCAATAGAACACAGAACAACTAAATTTAAACAAGCACAAAGACTTACCTGGCCAACCTATAAAATAAAAAAAAATCTCTTTCGATAAACGCTAAGCTGAAACACTATAATTCCATAGTTAAACCAGAGGCAACGTATGCTAGTGAAACTTTATTCAAATTAAATGTAAAATCTACAACAGACAAATTACAGAAAACTGATAGAAGAATTCTTAGAAGAATTATTAATAAAAAATACCAAGTTGATGGACAGTGGAGATTGTTGCCTAACAACACTGTCTATCGTGAATGTGAATCAATAATATCTACAATGCATAAAAGAAGAATTCCCTTTTTCTGTCACGTATCAAGATTACCAGACACCAGGATACTGAAACAACTATTTGATTACTTTCTGAAAAATAAAATCAATAATAATTGGTTCAAAGAAGTTCAGGATGATTTGGAAGAATTAGGTATAACTCGGCAACAAATCAAAGACAGAAAAGAGAAGAGGATTTTGAAGAACAAAAGCATAAGTCTCAAACTAAAAACAGTGGAATGGAAACAATATACTATATTGGATACACAAAGGGCTTCCAGATCGGAGAGGATGAGAAAGTTCTGGGAGAAGAAAAAGAAGAAATTAACTCAAATGTATTGATTTAAAAGCTCCAATGACCGGGCGAGTTGGCCGTGCGTGTAGAGGCGCGCGGCTGTGAGCTTGCATCCGGGAGATAGTAGGTTCGAATCCCACTATCGGCAGCCCTGAAAATGGTTTTCCGTGGTTTCCCATTTTCACACCAGGCAAATGCTGGGGCTGTACCTTAATTAAGGCCACGGCCGCTTCCTTCCAACTCCTAGGCCTTTCCTATCCCATCGTCGCCATAAGACCTATCTGTGTCGGTGCGACGTAAAGCCCCTAGCAAAAAAAAAAAAAAAAGCTCCAATGTGAATAAAATAGATTTATTTATCATCAACAGGTTATTTTCACAATTAAAGATGATTCAATAAAACATAATATACAACAAATACACCTTAAGTAAATAACACTAATTTCCTAAAATAATAACGAAGTTCAAACTAAATCTAGAGACCTTTTCATACGCATATTTACAAAACCTTAAATAAATTAAATAAATAAATAAAACTCAATCTCCTTAAATAATTGGCATTATTAAACTACTCCTACATCTAGTAACATTTACATATTTACATATCTTACATAAAGGGCCTTACATTCATGAGGTCATTAGAGCATGTCTGATTTTAGACAGGGGTAAGTGAAAAAGGTCCACTGATTCACCCACCTCATTCAGTGATGTTAGTGCCCTCACAAGCCATGAGTTAGCCTGAGCCACAGTTCTCACTTTAGGCAGATGAAAAATATACCTTTGCCTAGTATTGTGACGAGGAACATGTAATGGAATCAGCTCCAGTAATGTTGAGCAATCTACTCTGTTTGTCAGACACTTATAAAGAAAGAGGGCACTGGCACATCTGTGGCTTCGCTACGGGATTCTCAGAAAAACTGTCTTCGTGGTTTTCCTAACTGAAGTCAACTTAGACAATCACAAAAACTTCAGTAGGAATGTAGTAATTAAAAGTAATGTAATCTTACAAAATACTGGATCAAATGAAAACCCGCACATTTTCTCACTTTAATGAACAGTACTACGGTGCCGATCTAACCGTCCAAAGTTCCAGTGCTGGAATGACCAGAACGCAGACAGCCGTGTACACTCCTCTGCCATTATTCCGTTAAATATGGACACTGCTCATTCCAATCAGTGTCTCAGAGTAGGGATTGAATAGCTCGAATGCTATGATGAACCAGTGGGTTACGTACCAGTAATATCAGAAAATTTATGAACCAGGGGAATGGCATGCTACATAAGAAAGTTGTCCAACTCCTCATCTACTTCCCGCCAATATACAGGCAGGCTGTTATACTCGGTACGACCGGGTGAGTTCGCCATGCGGTTAGGGGAGCGCAGCTGTGAGCTTGCATCCGGGAGGTAGTGGGTTCGAACACCCTGTTGACAGCTCTGAAGATGGTTTTGTGGTCTCCCATTTTCATACCACGCAAATGCTGAGGATGTACCGTAATTAACGCTAGAGCCGCTTCCTTTCCACCCCCAGCCGTTTTCCTATCCCATCGTCGAAGACCTATCTGTGTCGGTGCGACGTAAAGGAAATTTTTTTAAACTCGGTATACAGCAGTAACCCCATCTATCAGAGATGAGTTGCAACAGGGACACAAAGCACATCCCAACAAAGGTCAGTGTAATGTTATTGTTGATCAATGTCATGAGCTTTCTGTATTGTAGGCCTTCCCATTTAGTTTTCTTTCCACTCTGTGATATTAGGGCGTCTTATGCTTTTCTTAAGAAATGGCTCTTTTACGGGTTGAATTTTGAATTATTTAGTGAATTGTAGTGCTATAATTTGGAATAGGCCTAAATGGTAATTCTAGACCAGGTCATACTACTATCACTAAGTGAGCCCCTGCCAAATGTGCACATTGGTCATTCAAAACAGCACGTCAGGGTAGGGATCGAATAGCTGGAATACTATGATGAACCAGTGTGTTACGTACCAGCAGTATCAGACAATGTATGAACCAGAGAAATGACATGCTAAAGAATAAAAGTTTTCTAACTCCACAGCTATTTCCCGCATTCAGTCAGGCTGTTATACTCGGTACGCAACAGTAATACCATCTATCGGAGTTGAGGGCACCATAAGAGCCAAAGAACATCGCAACAAACAATGGTCAATGTAATGTTATTGTTGATCAATGTTATGCGCTTTCGATATTGTAGGCCTTCACATTTAGTTTTCTTCTGACTCTGAAATACCACTCTTATAATAGTCAGTACGGTAAAACTGAATAAAACATAAATGATCGGAAATTGTATTCTCTGTAACTTTTGTTATGTATTACTTTTTGATAGGATCAATAACATAGGCATTTAAAAATTAAATTTTAGGCGCCTTCCCCTATACTACAATTTCATCCAGGGTGAATAAAATTGTTTATATCTTAGGCTGTAGTTTCTTATTCCCCGACTCTATATACCGATTATGTTAACCCATTTTCCCGTGGCTCGGTGCCGATATGAACTTAGCAACAAAAATACAAATTCATGAATATCTGTGTTATTATAGCCGGTACGGAAAAAATGTATAAGACATAAATGGTCGGAAATTTAATTCTATATAACTTTGGTTATGTAGTATGTATCGATACGACCACTAATAATATACATATTTGAGAATTAAATTTTAGGCCTTCCCCGAAACTACCATTTCGTTCAGCGTGTATAAAATTATTTATAGTCTAGATTGTAGTGACTCATTCTCCGACTTTGTATACCAGTTTTTAACTACCATTTCACTCAGCATGAATAAAATTATTTATAGCCTAGAATGTAGCGACTTATTCTCCGAATTCTCATACCACTGTTTATTAAGATAGGACCACTAATAACATAAATATTTGAAAATTAAATTTTAGGCCTTCCCCTAAACTACCATTTCTATCAACGTGAATAAAATTATTTATGGATTAGATTGTAGCGACTTATTATACATGCCGATTTTTATGAAATTCTCTTCAGCTGTTTTCTCGTGATGCGTGTACATACGTACATACATACATACATACATACATACAGACAGACAGACAGACAGAAATACCATTTTTTTCAAATTCTGGGCAATGTACAGACAAAACTCTTATTTTATATGTATAGAAAGGTAATCTCGGCAAGACCGCTTGAAAGAAGCTAAAGAAGTGCAATTTCTAACATTGACTGGAAGAGAATTCCATAGCCTTGCACCAGACACTTGAAAGGAGCAGTTAAATGAAGATGAGCGATGCACAGGAATAAAGAGTGTAGTAGTCGATCGTGTGTTATGTTCATGAGAGAAGGAGAGTAAATTAAACTTTGAGGATAAATACTGGGGTTCAGATTAATTCAACAGACGAAATATGAGAGTTGCAATGTGAAGATGTCGTAGTTTATCAATTTTTAACCAGGAGAGAATTTCATAATAGGGGGAGATATGAGTTGAAAATTTAATTGAAAATATAAACCTAATCCATGAGTTCATTGCCCTCTGTAATTTTAATGGTTGTTCCATGGTGGCATCTATCATTACAATATCACAATAATTAAGTATGGGAAATATAAGGGTCTGGACAAGTTTAATTTTCATGCTTAGTGGAAGAAGTGATTGGCGAGTTTTGAGAGGGTGAAGTGAGGAGTGAATTTTCCTACAGATGCTTGTTATGTGCTCACTCCAATCTAGTGTGTCACTTATGATAATCCCAAATTTTTTACCCACTTCTGAAATGGTATAGCTACACCACAAAGCAAATGGTCGGAAATTTAATTCTATATAACTTTGGTTATGTAGTATGTATCGATACGACCACTAATAATATACATATTTGAGAATTAAATTTTAGGTCTTCCCCGAAACTACCATTTAATATCTTATTAAGGATATTTAAGTGCCTTTGTTGCCCTATTATAATAGCTTGTGTCTTTTTAGGATTAATTAATAAACAGTTATTAGAATAGGAGCTAATCAGATTTAAAATAGAATTCATCTGATGAATTCCAAACTCAATATCAACAGCTTTACAGTGATAATATATTTGTAGATCATCTGCATATAAATGATACAGTTACTGAACTGAGAAGATATATCGTTGATATATAGAGTAAACAGAAGAGCACAGATCCCTGTGGGACACCCGTTTGCTTCGTCTTCCAGTCCGGGGTCATGCCGTTTATGACAACACGTTGTCGCCGACTGATGAGATATGAAGCAAAGAGCTGAATAGCAGAGGGGCTCAGATTAAATCATTGTAGTCTCGCTAATAATATGTCAATATTTACGTGTCAAATGCACTACAGAAGTCAAGTAAAATAAGTATAGTCACTTTCCGCTCATCTATAGCTCGTCTAACGTCGTCTGTAATTCTTAGTAGTGCCGTCCCTGTGCTATGTCCTTTCTTGAAACCAGATTGGAGGGGATCACGCAGAGAATATTTTTCCAGGTATTGTTCAAGTTGGCTATAGATCAATTTTTCTAGAGCTTTAGACAGTGCTGAAAGAATGCATACAGGACGAAAGTCAGATGCTACATTAGCTGGCGACATTTTTGGAACTGGGACAACTTGTGCATCTTTCCACTTTGTCGGAAAATAACCACGGGAGACGCATGCATTAAATAAGTCAGTAATAACCGGCAATATTATATCCATAGTGTTAATGATAAAGAAAATTATTTTAATTTAATTTACTCCCTAGGTATTTGAAACTGTGAACAATTTCACGGTTTTGACCGCCAACTTTCACAATGCCTTTCCTTTGTGTTTCTCCTCTTGATATCACCATGGTATTGCTTTTCTCTGAGCTGATTTTCATACCATACTTTTCAATGTCTCATTTAGTGTATCAAGTTGTTCTTGTACTTCTTTGCTGTTCGTTCCGCAGACCATGTATACACACAGGAGCACACAAATTGTTATCACGTGTACACTGTTTTATTTACAATTGTTTTCATGAATTCTGTACACACAAACTAATAAATTACCATTATAAAATAAAGGACTACATGAAGAATCAGAAGAAGACTGCCATCTTGAAACAGTTGACTGCTACTGGAGCATGTCGACATAAGCACACCACGAGTTCACAAAAACAACTCAACTCTCACTCACAAGACTGTCTCTTTATTTATGTTGCCTGCCCAGGCTTCTAGAAAAATACGACACAATATATTTTCCTCGCAAATTCTAGAGTGCCCAATAGCCTAGTTATAATGTAAAGAACTTTCTACAATTATCTAGTGTCAAAGATACATTATTCCAGATATTACAGTGTGTTGCACAATATTGCAGTGGATTATACATCATATATACAGATAATAATAAATTATATACTATTAATTACGTGTTCTTACATTAAATAAACTCGTTAATATATATACAGTAGATGTTTCATGACATAACCACACAAATAATACGATCGTCTGTACATAATAATACATAAATAAGAACAATACTAATACTAAATGGATGTAAACAATTCATAGCCATACCTCACAAATAACAACAACAACAACAACAACAACAACAACAACAACAACAACAACAATAATAATAATAATAATAATAATAATAATAATAATAATAATAATAATAATAATAATAATAATAATAATAATTTGAGCACGATATTGGCATTATTTACCCAAGGGTTAAAGAATACTGTTTTCAAGTTATATCAGTCTATTACACTTGTGTCAACCACAATATAGTCTGCAAATAGTTATTACTTCATCTCCCTAAGAATTCATTGGAAAGGGGTGCTTAAAGTATGGACAGAGAATATTGGTGGAAATATACAAAATCACTCAGCTGATTTTAAAAAAATTACTTATAAATAACTCCTGTACTATGACTATCATAGCTTCATTTACGCTGAAGACTTTGCTCTTGTTTCACAATCAGAACAACAATTTGAGGTCGTAGAACATACGTTCAGTCGTGCTCTAGAAGAGCTTGGTACTTACTATGAAAGGAACCAACTCATACACAACCTTACTATGACTCACACATGTGCTTTTCACCTGAAACATATACAAGCTAATCGGAAACTTGAAGTATTCTGAAATGGTACGTTATTGGTTTACTGTTTCCATCCTAGATATCTAGGGGTCACCTTGGACCGTACACTTACATACGAGGAGCAATGCCTTAAGCTGGAGCAGAAGATTTCTATGAGGAACTGCCTCCTCCAGAAACTGGCAGGAACTAACTGGGGCACCCATCCCCAAACGTTAAAACAACAGCACTGGCCTTACACTATTCAGCAGAAGAACATGCCTGTTCTGTGTGGTATAAGTCAGCCCATGCAAAACAGGTTGACGTTGCCTTAAACAAGCGTTGCAGGATTATTTCAGGTTGTATGAGATCAACTCCCATCAATGAAGTGAACTATCTGGCTGGGATTGCTCCATCTGATATCACAAGAGAACAGGCTGCCAACAATGAAAGGAGAAAATCATCTACTATGACCTCACACCCACACTATGGATATCAATCTGCTGAAAGGAGATTAAAATCAAGAAAGAGCTTCCTATCAACTTCTCAACCGTTACAAGGCACAGCTGCAAAAGCACGAGTTACCATGTGGAAGGGGAGAACTAGTAATTCGTCTGAATGGATGGAACCGAAGCAATCTCTCCCTCCTGGCTACACAGAGAACTGGCCAATCTGGAAGTATCTGAACAGACTGCGAGCTGAAGTTGCAAGAACAAGGGACAACTTATATAAATGGCATTTTCCGACCAAGACAGTTCTAGGTGATTGTGGCGAATTTCAAACATCACAACATCTCTTATGTTATCTGTTCTGCCCATCCAGATGTACAATGAGTGATATGACTCAAGCTAATTCAAGTGTTCTCAAAGTGGCTAAGTTTTGGGTGGGAACTGTTTGAAGTCACTTGAAGAACACATATTTGTATACTTGTGGCCGTTTCATGCATCTTTTGTTAATGTTTTCATGTTTAATATTTTGTACTTCTGACACAAATAAATAAAATAAATGGGTTATGTTACAGAACGGATATATTATACAAAATACATAATTATAGACCCTCACCAGCACTGATAAACCAAATAAATCTGCTTGAGACCACCATACCAATCAAAATATGCAATTCAAGAATCCATGGCAAAGACATTAACAGGGAGACTCAATATGGATAGTTTCTAAATCTTGCAAAATTACACTATAAAACCTTCATCATAGGCATTTATTCATCAACGAATATGTAGTATATAAATACAATGTCATTTGGACACATTAATTGTGTCGTCTCAGATGGCTGAACAGACCGATTCTGGATGCACAGATTTTATTGCAGTGACAGCACACACTAGGAGTTGTAGCAGATGGTTGTGCAAGAATGCCACCCCTCGCATTCGGTCATTCTTTCCTGCGGTTCCTCCTCTCAGCTTCTAATCTTCTATCTTTTTCTAGATGTTCAACCCCATTGTATACAATGCTACGCCATTTGGGCCTATCCTCGGCTGTAGTTTCCCAGTTGATCGTATCAATATGACATCTTTTAAGATTATACTTTAGAATATTCTTATATCGTTTCAGCTGCCCTCCATGGTTACGCTGGCCATTCTTTAGTTGGGAGTACAATAATTTCTTTGGGAGGCGTGTATCTGGCATGCGGACGATATGACCAGCCCAGCGTAGCTGATGCCTGACTACCATTGCCTCTATGCTTGTAGCGTTGGCTTCCTCGAGGATGCTAATGTTCGTTCGACGATCTTGCCATTTAACTTTCAGTATTCTCCATAAGCATCGTTAATGATATTTTTTCCAGGCATTTTATGTTTCTCCTGTAGGTTGTCCAGGTCTTGCAACCATAGATAAGAGTAGGAATTACAACAGCATTGTAAACGTACAGTTTGGTTCTCACACTGATATCATGATTGTCAAACACTCTTCTTAGGAGACGACCGAAAGCCGCACTAGTGCATCTTAAACGATATTGGATTTCTGCATCAATGTTTGCACATGTCGAGAGATGGCTTCCAAGGTAAGGAAAATGATTTATATTTTGCAGAGACTGGCCATTGATTGTAATAGTTGGAGTTCTCTTATTGGAATTAGGTGCCGGCTGGTAAAGGATCTTAGTCTTATCAATATTAATTTCCAGTCCAATACTTTCATATGCTTGATTAAAAGCATTGGGGATTGATTGCAGATCTTCCTCTGTGTTGGCTAAGATAACATTGTCATCTGCGTACTGAAGCTCTATAACTGACACCTTGGTCTTAGCTCGCAGTCTGTTAATATTAAACAGATTTCCATCAGTTCTATACAGAAGTTCTACTCCTGATGGCAGTTTATCAACCACAAGGTGTAGTATAGTTCCAACAAATAGTGAGAACAATGTTGGAGCAATTACACAACCTTGCTTTACTCCAGTAGAAATACGGAAAGGGTCTCCTGGTTTTGTATTACAAAGAACAGTAGCAAACATGCCGTCGTGTAGCAGTCTGAGTATCTGTATGTATTTGTTTGGACATCCGATCAGAGCTAGAATTCTCCATAGAGCTTCTCGATTAACAGAATCAAACGCCTTGACAAGATCGATAAAAGCCATGTACAAGGGTTGGTTTTGCTCTCTAGACTTTTCCTGCACTTGCCTTGCACTGAAAATCATATCAATTGTACTTCTGTTTGGCCTGAAACCACACTCAGTTTCTGGTAGGCACATTTCAGTCAATGGCAGTAGACTATTAGACAATACTCTAGCAAGAATTTTTCCTGCAACAGAGAGTAATGATATTCCTCTATAATAGTTACACAGAGTCTTACCCCTTTCTTGAAGATAGTGATAATGGAAGCATCCCGTAGATCAGCAGGGATTGTTCCCATGTTCCATATTTTCACAATCAACATGTGTGTATGGTGAATTAGCAAAGGACCACCCTCCTTGAAGAGCTTGGCTGGAATTCCATCTTGTCCGGGTGCCTTTTTATTCTTCAGCTGATGAATGGCCTTCTCAATTTCTTGAATAGAAGGGACTTCACATAAGTGATCTTGAATTGGCTGTTGTGGAATATCAGCAAACACATCTTCCTCGACATGTGAGTTTCTGTTCAGGAGGTCTTGAAAATGTTATTTCCACCGGGAAGCTATCGAGTCAGGGTCTTTAAGAACTTCAGTACCGTCTTTGGATTTTAGACAATTAAGACCTTTGGTAGAGGGACCATAAATTGCTTTGGTAGCACTGAAGAAGGCACTAGTGTTGTTGGAGGCGATTAAATTCTCCATTTCCCTTGATTTACCTATCCACCATTCATTCTTGATCATCCTGCATCTCTTCTGCACTTCCGTTTTGAGTTGTTGATATCTATGTTTCTTGGGAAATGAATTTGGATCATTTTGCCACACGTTGTAGGCTTTCCGCTTTTCATCAATTAGGTCACATATTGCTTTGTCGTTCTCGTCAAACCAATCCTGATGTTTCTTCTTATTAACACAAACTGCTTCTTTGCCAGCTGCTATAATAGCTGATTGTAATAACGACCAGTGCTGCTCAATATCTTCTGGGTATTCATTTGGAAGTTTATCAGCCAATAGTTCTTGATAGGCAGATTTGATACTGTTGTTCCTAAGTTGTTCAGTATTTAGTTTGTGTTTTATCGCTTTCTCATGGTTCATGTTTGTGGGTTACTGTAGTCACGTCCTAGTTCGTGAACCATGGGCAACGGCTGAGTGGCCTAGTAAGTGCTCCTGAGAGTCGGGATACCAGTTGCTATGGAATGGGAGTGGGCATCTCGGACATATTCTGAGTCGTGGCCCTCCTTGTGCTCAGGCGGCTAGGACTACACAATTCATCGGTGGTCCATAACCCGTTAGAGGAGAGATCCTCACTTGGACTATGTGCAAGTAGGGCAGCATCCAGCTTCATGAATTTACCGAGCTCAGAACACTTTAAGCAAGCCTCGGACCTATGGGAGTAATGGAGTCCCACTCCCATTTGACAGGCGAGGGACTCCTTGGAAACAACTTGGCGAACGAAATGGAATTCGATGGGGAGCTATCAATATTAATGGGGCTTATGGAAGAAAGAAGGTAGAACTTGCTGAGTCAGCAAAGAGGATGCATCTGGATGTGCTAGGAGTAAGTGATATTCGGGTAAGGGGAGATAAGGAGGAAGAGATAGGAGATTATAAAGTGTACTTGACGGGTGTTAGAAAGGGAAGGGCAGAGTCTGGGGTAGGGCTCTTTATCAGGAATACCATTGCACGCAACACAGTTTCTGTTAGGCACGTAAGTGAGCGAATGATGTGGGTAGATTTGTCAGTGGGAGGAATTAGGACAAGAATTGTGTCCGTGTATTCACCATGTGAGGGTGCAGATGAGGATGAAGTTGACAAGTTTTATGAAGCATTGAGTGACATCGTGGTCAGGGTCAACAGCAAGGATAGAATAGTGCTAATGGGCGATTTCAATGCGAGAGTTGGAAATAGAACTGAAGGATATGAAAGGGTGATTGGTAAATGTGGGGAAGATATGGAAGCTAATGGGAATGGGAAGCGTTTGCTGGACTTCTGTGCTAGTATGGGTTTAGCTGTTACGAATACATTCTTCAAGCATAAGGCTATTCACCGCTACACATGGGAGGCTAGGGGTACCAGATCCATAATAGACTATATCTTAACAGACTTTGAATTCAGGAAATCTTTTAGGAATGTACGAGTTTTTCGGGGATTTTTCGATGATACAGACCATTATCTGATCTGTAATGAACTAAGTATCTCTAGGCCGAGGGTAGAGAAAGTGAAATCTATCTGCAAACGAATAAGGGTAGAAAATCTCCAGGACGAGGAAATTAGACAGAAGTACACGGATATGATTAGTGAGAAGTTTCGAACAGTAGACAGTAAGCAGGTTCAGGATATAGAAAGTGAATGGGTGGCATACAGGGATGCTGTAGTAGAAACAGCAAGGGAATGCCTAGGAACAACTGTGTGTAAAGATGGGAAAAGGCGAACATCTTGGTGGAATGATGAAGTGAGAGCTGCCTGTAAACGTAAAAAGAAGGCTTATCAGAAATGGCTCCAAACAAGGGCCGAGGCAGACAGGGATTTGTACGTAGATGAAAGAAACAGAGCGAAACAAATAGTTGTTGAATCCAAAAAGAAGTCATGGGAAGATTTTGGTAATAACCTGGAAAGGCTAGGTCAAGCAGCAGGGAAACCTTTCTGGACAGTAATAAAGAATCTTAGGAAGGGAGGGAAAAAGGAAATGAACAGTGTTTTGAGTAATTCAGGTGAACTCATAACAGATCCCAGGGAATCACTGGAGAGGTGGAGGGAATATTTTGAACATCTTCTCAATGTAAAAGGAAATCATCATGGTGGTGTTGCAAACAGTCAAGCTCATGGGGAGGAGGAAAATGATGTTGGTGAAATTATGCTTGAGGAAGTGGAAAGGATAGTAAATAAACTCCATTGTCATAAGGCAGCAGGAATAGATGAAATTAGACCTGAAATGGTGAAGTATAGTGGGAAGGCAGGGATGAAATGGCTTCATAGAGTAGTCAAATTAGCGTGGAGTGTTGGTAAGGTACCTTCAGATTGGACAAAAGCAGTAATTGCCCCTATCTATAAGCAAGGGAACAGGAAGGATTGCAACAATTATAGAGGTATCTCATTGATTAGTATACCAGGCAAAGTATTCACAGGCATCTTGGAAGGGAGGGTGCGATCAGTCGTTGAGAGGAAGTTGGATGAAAACCAGTGTGGTTTCAGACCACAGAGAGGCTGTCAGGATCAGATTTTCAGTATGCGCCAGGTAATTGAAAAATGCTACGAGAGGAACAGGCAGTTGTGTTTATGTTTCGTAGATCTAGAGAAAGCATATGACAGGGTACCGAGGGAAAAGATGTTCGCTATACTGGGGGACTATGGAAGTAAAGGTAGATTATTAAAATCAATCAAAGGCATTTATGTTGACAATTGGGCTTCAGTGAGAATTGATGGTAGAATGAGTTCTTGGTTCAGGGTACTTACAGGAGTTAGACAAGGCTGTAATCTTTCACCTTTGCTGTTTGTAGTTTACATGGATCATATGCTGAAAGGTATGAAATGGCAGGGAGGGATTCAGTTAGGTGGAAATGTAGTAAGCAGCCTGGCCAATGCTGACGACTTGGTCTTAATGGCAGACTGTGCCGAAAGCCTGCAGTCTAACATTTTGGAACTTGAAAATAGGTGCAATGAGTATGGTATGAAAATTAGCCTCTCGAAGACTAAATTGATGTCAGTAGGTAAGAAATCCAACAGAATTGAATGTCAGATTGGTGATACAAAGCTAGAACAGGTCGATAATTTCAAGTATTTAGGTTGTGTGTTCTCCCAGGATTGTAATATTGTCCCCGTTAAAATTGGCAATATTATGAATATTTTCAACAAGTGGAAAGTAAAAGTTTTATTGTCTGCTTGGAGCTGCAGCGTGTCATTTGGGGAGTAGTGGCGAGCTAAGAACGAGTTTTTTTTTGTCGTTCAGAGGGGTGATACATGCCAGGACTGTGCCAAGGTCAGAGCAAACCACGTGACTACCACCGCACGTGCGCAACTCACAATCTGGAATAGTCTGAGCCAATTAAATGAGACCATCAGCCAATTACCGTTCTCGTTGAAGATCACACCTCCCAGGCTGATAAGATAAAAAGGCCTTGTTTCGAGTAAATCGCTCTCTCTGAATATCCTGCTCTTACCCTGAATATTCTTCGCTGTGCTGCTGTGTGGGACACCACGTTATCGGACCACGTGGAGAAGTAATTTCCAGTTCAAGTCAACGCCCGTTCTGCTAGAATTTAGCGAAAATTAGTGAATTCCTATGGAATAAAAAACGCCTTAAGAACCAAGTCAAGTGTGACTGTGTAGACGAGCTATTAATATTCGACGTGTGCTTGTGCAAAATACTTAATCTTGTCATCTCAGTTACAGCTTGTGACCGGCGTTCTACGGAAGCCGTCTTAGAAGTTGAACACCTCAAGATGGACAATTCCACAACTACCGACAACATAACTTCATCGAGGGACACCTGCTACAGAGCCTCCATGGAGCTGTAAAAATGTGAGGCGTATCTGGTAATTGGAAGGAGACTGACCGGAGGAAAATGCTGGAATAATTGACTGTCGACGGGAATCGAACTCCATCTAAAACTTGAGTACCTTTTTAATTCAATTTATCTGTCTTACCTTTTGTACAACTAGAGGTCTTTCTTCTTTAAGTCGTAGATCTATTAGTTTGTTGTAGTTAGAAATATTTCATTTTTCCACTTCTTAAGGTGTCGTGGTAGACTAGGTACGTGTGAGTGAAATTTTGAATCTATTAGAGTAGACATGTAGGTTGTCTTTGAATGATTTCCCATGCTTAGGAGCTTTATACTTAATAATCACTGACCACACGATAAATCTACTTTCCTTGTAATGTTGAAAGTTACTGGACTGAAATTTACATGTACATTTTGAGTGAATAGTGTCGAACCTAGTGTCTTTCATGATCACTTGTTGTATTTATGATGAAGTCATCTAAATTTATGATATTCCACGAGGATCAGTAGATGTAATAATCACTTAAATAATAATAATATTGACTAAAGATCGGGTAAAACAGAATTAAACGCTCGTGAGCCATAAAATTACTGTAGAGTCCTTATATGTGAGATTGAATGTGCTCTGTTCATGAAGGGTCTGGAATATGACCAATCCTGAGGGATATTTGTTGTATAATTGAGCAATTGAAGATTTAATGATGATATTTGACTTATTCTTGTGTATTGGGAGCGCAAGATAGATTATAATTATTGGAGCACGTGTTGCGAGTGTATTTCACAGGTAGGGAATAAAAATAATACGATTAAGGCTCACGCTCGCGATAGTTTCAACCTGTAGCCCAAACGATGGTAGTGCTTATGGATTTTACTAGAATCTTCCATTATAATTTCAAGAGTTAGATGGACTTACGTTGATATGTGAAATGTGTTTCTACCAAGTGATACCCATGACTTCGATCACTAGCCACCATTAATGAAGGATAATTTCAGTACACAGATTATTTCTGCTAGATATTACACAACCTGACCAATCGTAAAAATCATGAATAAACTTGCCAAAACAGGATTTGATGTAAATAATGTACATAAAAGACGTGTTTCCTAGTGTGAATGTGTGTGTGCATGTAAATATGTATATTTCTCTTGTGTCATGTTGGTCCCATTTAATTTGATCTGGTCGTGCACTTGCTGCGACGCAGATTACACTCATCGTTGTGTGTTGCCTTAAGAAGTAATTTTCATGCCCTTAAGGGAAAGTTTGATCAACTTAAGTCGAGGAAGACTAGAAAAGGGATTTATTTTCTTCATTAGCGAGATTTAAAAGGAAAGATCATCTCGTTATTTTACGAAGGCACTCGATTTGTAAATAAAATTTATTTAACTAGCTCACACGTGGATAATGTAAATTTCTGACACATTTATAGTTGAACTTTGAAATATTTTAAGATTAATTTGAATGGAAATGAAATACAAAGATCAGAAGTAGAAGTCGTCAGCCGCATGATTACTTTGAGTTATGGTGAAAATAAGTCATTAATAATTAATTGAAAATAATTATTCTGGAATGCTAATGACGATCATTAGGTAAATGATGCTGTGGAAAATTAATGAGAACACGATCGTGTGACAGTGAAACATAGATTAATTAAATGATGAGAAATTAATAATAATAATAATAATAATAATAATAATAATCAAAATAATAATTCATTATTTTTGAGAATTTTGAAATCAATTTTCATTTTCTACTGAAGTTCATGTTGGTGTCATTGGCTAATATTAAATACTGTAAATGATAAATTCAGTTGAGTACATCTTAAAACCACGTGTTGAGACTACTTTGAATTGGTAAAACTTTGAACACATTTATTGTAAAACCCTCGTTAGCAAGACAGCTGTTAATTATTTTATGGACTTCTATGTTAATTTATTTAAATTCTTTCAATCAAATATTTTGATTTGGAAAGGCAAGAGGCCTAATTTTTCTTTGGTTTTCATTACAGCACAGTAAGGCTGGAGATTAAGAACATGTGCTACTCCAAATAAGGAGGAAGAAATCCAATATTATGGAAGTTCTATGTAAAACCAAAATATTAGTAAGAATATTTTCATTTATTGTTTGCTTATGTGAATAAATGTCAGAGTGTTGTTTTAACATTTCTTTTTATCCTGCTTGGTCATCAATCCTTAACATCCCTTAAATGCCTCTAGAAAGTGATAGCCAACCATCGAACGGTCCACCTTGGGATCTCTCGCTCGATGGCTGGGCTTAGCTCGGGAAAAATGGGGGCAATATAGTAAGTGAGACTGAATCAAGGTGTAGTAAAGCTAATGCAGTGAGCTCACAGTTGCGATCAGCAGTATTCTGTAAGAAAGAAGTCAGCTCCCAGACGAAACTATCTTTACATCGGTCTGTTTTCAGACCAACTTTGCTTTATGGGAGCGAAAGCTGGGTGGACTCAGGATATCTTATTCATAAGTTAGAAGTAACAGACATGAAAGTAGCAAGAATGATTGCTGGTACAAACAGGTGGGAACAATGGCAGGAGGGTACTCGGAATGAGGAGATAAAGGCTAATTTAGGAATGAACTCAATGGATGAAGCTGTACGCATAAACCGGCTTCGGTGGTGGGGTCATGTGAGGCGAATGGAGGAGGATAGGTTACCTAGGAGAATAATGGACTCTGTTATGGAGGGTAAGAGAAGTAGAGGGAGACCAAGACGACGATGGTTAGACTCTGTTTCTAACGATTTAAAGGTAAGAGGTATAGAACTAAATGAAGCCACAACACTAGTTGCAAATCGAGGATTGTGACGACGTTTAGTAAATTCTCAGAGGCTTGCAGACTGAACGCTGAAAGGCATAACAGTCTATAATGATAATGTATGTATATGTATGTTTATCGCTTTCCCCTGAATCCGCCGTTTTGGAGGAACCTGTATAGCCATCACAGATCGAACTAAGCGGTGGTCGGTCCAGCAATCATCAGCACCGGTCATAACTTTGGTTATATGAACATCGCGCTTATCTCTGGCGCGGACAATAATGTAGTCGATTAGGTGCCAGTGCTTTGATCTGGAATGTTGCCATGTTGTTTTAAATCTATCCTTCTGGCGGAAGAGTGTATTTGTAATGACAAGATCATATTCAGAACACTTCGTGAGTAGAAGTGTTCCATTGGCGTTGATTTTGCCTACACCCTCTTTACCAATAGTTCCAGGCCAAAGTGATGATTCTCTGCCAACCCGAGCATTAAAGTCTCCCAGCAGAATAAGCTTATCTGACTTGGGTACATTCGATAGTTCATCAAGTTGGTTATAGAATGCTTCTTTTTGATCATCTTCTGACTTCAGCGTTGGGGCATATGCACTAATTATCGTAGCTCTCTGGTTGTTCTTGAGTTTCAGACGCGGAGTGTCATGAGTCTTTCATTAATTCCAGATGGGAACTCATCAAGATTGTGAATGAGCTCATTCTTTATTGCAAAACCTACTCCATGAATTCTTAATTCGTTTTCATCTTTTCCTTTCCAGAAAAATGTATAGCCACCGCCATGTTCCTTGAGTTGTCCTTCTCCAGCGTGCCTAGTTTCACTAAGAGCAGCGATATCAATGTTGTATTTCTTCAGCTCACGACTTATTATTGCTGTACGTCGCTCTGGACGGTTATCTACATTAGTGTCCATCAGAGTACGAATATTCAATTGCAAATCTTTCTTTTGTTTCTACCGCGAATTGGTGTACCCACTGAACGCGGTAATCCAGTCAGGTGAGACTGCCTGTGTTTAGGGCACCTTTTATAGCCCCCTCCCCATTCAGGGTGAGCAGAGGGGATCCTAAATAGGACTGCTCAGTCATGGGTGTAGCACACGAATTGCTCTACAGTCTGTCCTTGAGCAAAACGGCGATCACACACTCGCCGCCTACGTGCCGACTCATCACTAGGAGCTCCCAGACTACACTATCCTGCCCCCGTCGCAACTTGCCGATCACCGCAGGATTTTAATATTGAGTAGATGACGTTGCTTTCCAAATGACGCCTGTGCGTGAAATCTTTTTATGTGGGAATGCTGGTGCACATCAACAGTCACACGGCCCTTAACAGTTTTGGGATGCTGGCCCAGTGGCATAGAGTCTACGACGACTGGAGATCCAAAAAAACTGCTGAGGTTGTTAGACCTCATGGACATAATCAGGTGTAGTTGGAGTTGTACCTTATTCGACATTTGGAGATTAAGATGGTATCCTCCAGGAGCGTCTTTCTAGTTGCTGACTATCTCTGATTGCAGTCCTATGGCTACAAGCAGTACAGCATGCCATATATGCCATAGTAATCACCACACTTCAGTGGATGATAGAGTGGTGATTGTTGCTAGAAGGACTGCAACGACGCATCTTACTCCCATTATTGTATTATCGCAGACCACCAAGATGGCTCCCAGCAGTAGGCAAAGATCTGTTGCCTTAGAAACGCCTCAATGGAAGAGTGGAGTTATATATCTAGTTGGTAGTATTTATGGAGACCAAGATAATTTAGCAAGTGGGTGGTTGTTAGGGCAAGGTTAGCAACCAAAATACACTCTTAGTAATTTATCTATGGAGCAATTGTAGCAAAATCCAGCATGGAGGTACTTAGGGCAATAAGATGAAATAAAATTATGCCCTCAAATCAATTAAAACAAGCTCTAGACACTTAAGATAACACGTTCACACAACCACCGCACCAATTAAATGCTCAATTACTCCCTGATACCCACTAACACTACACAGAACGCGAGAAAAGATGTTATGATCGCGGAGCTCCATTACACATGATCTCTTCCAGTGAGCAAAATAGGGTATCTATAAAACCTTAAGAACCACAAGAATAACACTCAATGACATGAAAACTAATGTAAAACTATAAAATACTAATATTATTTGTTTTAAGTCCCACTAACTACTTTTACAGTTTTTGGAGGTACTGGGGTGCCAGAATTTTGTTCCACTGGAGTCTTCTACATGCTGGTAAATCTGCCAACATGAGGCTGATGTTTTAGAGCATCTTCAAATACCACCAGGCTGAGCCAGGATCGAACCCGCCAACTTAAACTCGGAAGGCGAACGCTCTACCATCTGAGCTACTGAACCCAGCAAAACTATTAAAACAGAAAGTAATAATCTAATGCAGGAGCTCAATAATCTTATAAAAACAACAAAATATTATCAGCATAGAATGTAAACTCGTGTCCTTATCCCGAGGTGGTGCAGCTCTTTTCAGGCACACCCCCAATGGAGGTGAGCTGCACGTACCATTTCAACCACATATTAGCCCTCCTGCCATTCTTAAATTTCTGGCAGTACTGAGAAACGAACCTGGGCCCCCGAGGACGGCAGCTAATAACACTAACCATTACACTACGGAGGCGGACAAAAGTAAACTTGTGTCCTCATCCTGAGGAGGTGCAGCTCTTTTAAGGCAGAACCCCACTGGAGGGGAGCTGCATGTACCATTTCAATCACATACCAGCCTGCCTGCCATTGTTAAATTTCTGGCAGTACCAGGAATCGAACCCGGGCCCCCGAGGACGGCAACTAATAACACTACCTGTTACGCTATGGAGACGGACAGCACCGAATGGTTATGGTATTTTTATGCACCCCATTCTACAATTTGAGGTATTCCTATTCCAAGATTATACAAAAACTGTATTGGTAATGTTTCCATTCATGTTCCTATTTTTCTACATATGACTTGATTTGTCACTTGTTTGTTCGCTTTCATGACCTGAATTCCAAGTCGTGTAACACCTGTATTACCGAGCTCGATAGCTGCAGTCGCTTAAGTGCGGCCAGTATCCAGTATTCTGGAGACAGTGGGTTCGAACCCCATTGATAGCAGCCCTGAAGATAGTTTTCCATGGTTTCCCCATTTTCATACGAGGCAAATGCTGGGGCTGTCCCTTATTAAGGCCAAGGCCGCTTCCTTCCCACTCCTAGCCCTTTCCTGTCCCATCATCACCATAAGACTTATCTGTGTTGGTGTAACATAAAACAACTTGTATTAAAAGAATTACAAAACACCTGTATTCTTCTACATTTTTGTGGCTTTCCTTTTCCTGTATTTATCCCGCTAACCTCATCTATTCTTCCCACATCACACTGCAGATCTCTTAAGATGGTCCTTCAATGAGTGTTGATGTCTGCCCTCCTGATGAAGCTGGGAGGCATAAAGAAGCTTGTCGAGTACTAAGAAGAAATACATTTAGAAGGTTAAATGTCACTAATGAGGATAGAGCCCATCTTTATAAAAGATGTCAGTGCATGAAGATGCAGGGATTGTCTTTGTCCTTTGGTATTTTCATGTTTGTCCTTATCACCTCTTTCTGTTGCTCCCTCATTCCTTACTGACATGTCAGTGAGTTTATCTTATTAAGTGTTTCTTTTGATGTATATGAAAAAATTGTATTTATGTATATTGTTGTTGTTGTTGTTGTTTGAGTCATCAGTTCATAGACTGGTTTGATACAGTTCTCCATATCATCCTATCCTGAGCTAACCTTTCCATTTCTACTTAACAACTGTATCCTACATTTGCTCTAATCTGCTTGTCATATTCATACCAGGGTCTACCCCTACCATTCTTACCACCTACACTAAGTATATTATCTCAGTGAATTATTCCACACATCAGAAATGGAGGTTTAAAAAATATATAAATATGAATTTAACACATTCCTATCATACAGCAATTTAAAATTAAACAATTAGAAACACAAATCCATTCCAGTATTTAACAAGTATGATAAATCTCATTCTCAAGGTTGCTCTGAACATAAATGAGATTAGAAAACAATGCTCTACAAGATGCATATCAGCAGTTGTAATAATAAAAGGATACGGACATAGGCAACAGCAAAGAAGAGATGTGCTACAAGACCCAGATGTTCTCTTTTACGATCCCGAGGTTCAGTAGCTGTCCAAAAGAGTGCATCAATAGTGTCTTGGCCAAATGCTGAAAATAATCGGTCTCCAACCTGTAAATTAAAATAACATTTTCATACACAGATCCTAGAAAGGAAATGAGTGAGAACATGACAAATACATAAAATAAATTAGGGAGTAAGGAATTGAAAGGTACAAACAAGTGACAAATAAGTCATATGCAGAAATATAGGAACGCGAACACAAACACACATAGGATAAACACACAGAAAAGGGAACAATAGAAAAAGGACAAACATGCAAACACAAAAGGCCAAGGACAATCTCCACTTCTCCATACACTGCTGTCTTCAAACAGACAGGCTCCTAACTCTTTGACATACATATCTTCTCAGCCCTCAGCTAGCTTCCTCAGGAGGACAGGCTACAACATTCCCCGATGGGTCATTTTGAGAGATCTTCAATCCTCATGTGGGAAATGTGGAATAAGAAGTACATAGGCACAAGATAAAAAAAAAAAAAAAAGGTAAAGATATAAAGATGAATGCAGGTGGTAAAAGACAAGGCAAGCACAAAAGGAGAAAAGGGACAGAATGGGTTGGCTTTCTTCTTATCCAAAACCTCCTACATGAACAATGAAGATCTACCAAGATGGCCCCTCATAAGAGTTGAAGTGTACCTTTCTGATAAAAATGAAATGGCCTATGGCTTTTAGTGCCAGGAGTGTCCGAAGACATGTTCGGCTCGCCAGCTGCAGGTCTTTTGATTTGACACCCGTAGGCGACCTGCGCATCATGATGAGGATGAAATGATGAAGACGACACATACACCCAGCCCCCATGCCAGCAAAATTAACCAATTATGGTTAAAATTCCCGACCCTGCCGAGAATCGAACCCGGAACCCGTGTGAGCAAAGGCCAGCATGCTAATCATTTAGCCGTGGAGCTGGACAACCTTTCTCATGAAGCTCGGAAACAGAAACAAGCTTGCTGGGGACTGAGAAGAAATGAATGTCACAGATTTAAAAGAGAGCATATCCATTTGAAGATATACTAAGAAGTTGAAATCGTCCTTTCACGTTTTCATGTTTGTCCCCATCTTTTCTACTGCTCCCTGTTCCGATGTTGATCTGTCATTCTGTTAACCCTATTATCTGTTCCTATTCATGTTCCAATCTTTCTCAAAATTAGGAAATAAATGAACCATACAACATCATACTAATTGTAAATGAGGTATCTGGGTGACAATATGTCATAACCACTTAGGGTTATATCGAGTTTTAAAATCAAGAGCACAATTTACAAATTTTATCCAAGTCTTCGAAAATATTTTTACACACATATTTCGGAAGTGGTGCCCTTGTGAATCTTCCTGTTGACCAAACACAATTTAGAGTACAAGAGTTTAAGATCTAGAACAAAAATATCTTTAAACAATGAATGGCATATTTCATCCTATTAAGTGCACATCTTCAAATTCCTCAAATTACCTCAAACACAAAAATTCACATTCAACTCTTCCCGACTCCTACTGCACAAGTATTACACACGTTCAAGGTCACTGCAACTGGTAGCCTTCATGTACTGTAATACAAAGTACAGTTTCAAATGTCAAAGCACATGTTACAGTGCTAAAAGCCAACAGGTTGGGAAGGTGATTTATGGTTAATTTTGTTAACTAAGTTCAAACTCTGACTTATGGCAGCAGAAAAGTACCGTAATGTGGTGACAGGATGAGGTGTAGACTTGATTTCAGAATGTACAGTGCATCGCTGGTTTCATAAATTTCATGCTGGAGAGCAGTCTGCCCATGATGAAGAAGGCACAGAACACGTGTTATGAGTGGAAAGAACACTTTAAAGGCACATGTGGGCACCCTGTTAACTAGTCTGCTCAGGACCAGGTCACTGGTTGGATAATAAAATGAGTAGTTAAATTGATAACGAATAATTATCATATAAAATATACAGAAAACCAACCAAAACCCTCAATACCATAAGAAAGGACTCACGCCATCCAGAAACAATAAAGCAAAAGGACCACCACATTTCAAAGTACGCTTAACAGAGCTATGCACAATAGTACAAAGCCCAAATTTCATAAATTGTGGGAAATGCAAAAACAAAGTTTCAAACTCGTGTTTCGATACCATATGGTGGTGTTGACATTTTAGGTACAATAATATTTCAGAAGTTTTTTCTAATCAATTTATGTTAAAAATTTGCATGCATTCTTTCCAAATGTGCTGATGTCAGGACATGGAACAACTGAGCACTAGTTAACGTACTTTTATTGGACATATGATATTATTGCCTTTTCTTGTAAAATTATAATACAGGTCATAAATTCAATAGAATAATAAACAGAATGGAATAAAATAAATATAAATAGAATAGAATAATAAATTCAACAGAAGATACATTTATTCATCTAAATTTAACCCTCCAAGTGATACGTAAAATCCTCTTAAGTGATAAGCGACTGTAACATCTTAGTACAAGTTTCTTTTACAAATTCATAAAAAATACAAAATGACACAAACAATATGTCATATCTGATGAAGAAAGGGCAGCCAGGTCAGCCAGAATGAAGAGGTTTTGGGAAAGGAAGAAGATGATGCAAGCTAAATCTTCAGTTAATTCTTTGTTAACGTAAATGTATTTGGGTTTGATTTAAGTGCTCCAATGTGGGCGTAAACTATGTAAACAAATAATAATACAAAATGAGAGTAAAATATATCATATTACATATCATTTTGTTCAGCATAAACTAGAGAATGTGATTATGTAATAATATTGGGTACATGCCTTGATTCCATTTTATTGTGGGTGGTGAATTATATTTTTCACTTTTGAAAAAAAATGTTTCAAATTTCACTGTACGTAGCTTTAAAACTATAAAAGATCGAAACAAAAGGTAAATGTATAAAATGTTCACCATTTTGTTAGCAACAAAAGACTTAGAATACATATTTACTGTAAAACTAAAGAACAGAAAGTTATGTACAAAAAACCAAAACTATGTACATCTCGTCGGGCATAATTCTTTACTTTGAGTCACTTGCAAGAGTTTTTTTTTTCCTCCCCTTTACCATGGTCCTGGAGTAGTGTTTCAACTTATGGTTGCAAGTAGGATGAATGTCACAATTACACTTAGGGCACCAGAATTAGCTTCGCTTTCTTTTTATCATCCTCGTTTTCTGACGAGTCACCACTCAAAGAAACTGCTTTTGGTATTTCGTCACCTGGCAAATCACTGTCATCACTGAAAACATAATTTTCATAATCTTCTTCTAGCATATCCTAAATATCATCAGAACAACATGGATCGCACATTTTAGTTTATTGAAACACTAACCAATGAAGTAGAACAACATTAGAACACTGCCATGTGGTGTGACGCTTCGAGCGACTGACACTAAGATTTGTTTTAGTCAGTACATAAGCGAAAAGACCTATTCGATAATTCAGCTAGATGAATCGAAATAGCCAATGAACTGAACTATTGATTAGTGCAAAGTTTGACGATATTCATTAAATGGTTGCCCAGCAACACGGCTCCAAAGAAATGAGTCGTTAATAACGACTTTGTCATTTCACAAAGGCATAAATGAGTCGTTATTAACGACTCATATCACTTGGAGGGTTAAGAAATATGTACATTATGGAATGTAGGATTATTACTAAATTGAATTTTTAGAGTAAAATCAAATAAAAATCAAATGTCTCCTACGTTAAAAACTACTGTGTTACCTAACAAGTTTTGTGCAAAGTAAGCATTATTGCATGAAGTGAATACAGGTGCTATTTTCATGCATCGCAAGCAAGAGAAATAGAATTTTGCACTGATTTTTGATCCAAAGGGTATTTACTGTCATCTAGTCTTCTTCATTTGTCTCATCCATTCTTGCAGTTGCTGAAACAGCTTAGACATAAACTCACTTTGCCGAAGGTAAACTTTTGTAAAACTCCTTATATTCAGGTGGGGTGACTCCAGTTTTCAACATAGTTAACAAATCTTTCTTCTTTTGAAGTGATACAGGTAGCAGCTGTCTGTATTTTGGTTGAGGAGTGATTCCATCCCATTTAATGCTCTTAGGATTAACCTGCATCTCACGGAATTCGTCCTTCACAGAATACTTAAAACTTCACCAAGCTGCTACCTTGTGTAAATTGAAACCATCTTATGCATAACCAATTGATTTTTTTGCTGTTGGCATCTTTTTTTCTGTTGTGCATTATGCATTTTGTCAATGGATCTAAATCTTCCTGGCCACTGCCATGACAATTTCAAACTCATGAGGAGTATAAATGCTTTCTCATCCTTTCAACTGTGGCATGAATGGTATTGGCCTCTAGATAACTATGGCCACTTTCCATAAATTTTAGGTCCAGCATTCTCAGGTTAGGATGTAATTATGTATTCATGGCGTACAGTAGACCAGACACCATGTTTTGGTTCCTGTTTTGTCTACCACACGTGTCTGTGTACAGGATTACATGCTCAACTTCTGGAATCAGATGTGCTACGTAACTAAATAGACAGCTACCGATTTCAGCACTGCATTTCTTTCTGTTGGTCTCATCCCATAAAAAGCAAGTTCCACTTTTCAATAAATCATACACTGTGAAATTATAAAGAGAGAGCTTCCTTTTATAATAAATCTGGCAATCACCTGTGAAAGGGATTTGAAGTATGGCCTGAAGATCATATACTAATTTTGGGTTGTCAATGGCACTTTTAGTGTCTTCATCTTTCATTTCCCGAATTTCAAGTTTACAAGTGATGTGTTCTATGTACTCCTGATTGGTTGCGGTGGTTTTACTGTGTTCTCTTTTTACACTTAGATCCTGACAGACACTCACACAGAGAGGGGAGTGCTGAGACTTCAAAATTTTAAGAATTAGGCTATGAAAGAACACAAAGGGAAAGGCATGCTCCCTCTGCAAGCAATATACAACAGCAAACTTGTGGATCCGGGACCATAAAGGACTATCATGCAGTTAATAGAGCGAGGGTATCAAGATGACTGCTAATGAACCAGCTGTACGAAGTGTACCAGGCAGGTCTTGTGTCGCCATAGAAAGTTCAAAACACTTGCTCATGTACTGGAAGCCCACTCTCATGGCAAACCACTAATGCTCTAAAGGATAAGGGATTCAACGTATACCAAGAAGTCCATGGTCTCTCCTGTGATGGCAGCAATCGGCGAATAGACAGTATCGCCTATGAGTAAAATTCTTCACAAGGATATGTCACAGACCCTATCATAAGGTTTGAGACTCATGTCAATCAACCTGAGAAACTCAATGGAGAGAACAATATCTATGAATCTACTGTTCAATATTTCAAAGCAACGTATCATCTTAGAGATATATCAGTCACTGGTTTGATAATGGGACCGAGAGGTAGCATTCTGAAACATTTTGTAGACTTCTGTATGGAGTTCGAGCTTCCAAAAACCTTCATCACTACCATTGCAATTAGCGCACTGAAAGACTCAATCTCTATTTTTGGGAACCATGCATATGGTCCTTAAAAAATTATCACTCGCTTCTTTATTTCTTCGATTAATAAATTTGTAAAAATAATAGGTTCATACCTAACAAAATCTGTATGGTACTCTTTGACTTTGCGGCAACCTGCAGATTTCGTAGCAAGAATTTAAAATCAAAATATATATTACCAGCAGCAGCAACAGCAGTAGCAGCAACAACAAAAATAATAATTATCTATAATCAGGGAACACACACACCCACTATTGAATTAAAATCAAACGAACAATTCTGTTTTTATCCTTATTCCTACACAGATCCATAATAATAGCAAGATGAAAAGACAGGCATAACTATGAGAAAAACCTTTCAGGAATTACCTAATTACACGTCAGTCTTGTTTTGAGAAATGCTGCTTCTTGTTGTGAAGGGATGTATGCATGCATTCAATCATTCATCCTCAAAAATCAATATATATACTGGTAACTGAAAAGTAGGTGCAAAATAGTTGTTAAGGGTAAATGTAATCAAATAAATTAATATTAGCTTTAATACTAAGCATGAGGCAAGAATTCTAATAATGCTCCTGGCCTATATTAAACTAAAGTTTGAAATACCATACCAAATGTTCTACAAAATCATGTAACAAAAATTGACAAGGTAATCTTATTAACATTTGTGAGTTAATGACCATACCTCCAACATATTGAAGAAGATATAAAGCTTGATAACAGATTGGCTCTTGATAAGATGATACATCATTGACGTGTCAATGTAAGACATCAACATGCTGCACACTATCAGAATGCAAGCCTTCAGCAGATCACATATTTCAGCAGGCTTCAAAACACCTTTGGATTTATATTTCTGTACCTTAAAGCTAGAAAATGTAAAAAGAAAAGTTCATCAGCATCTTAAGGAACAAAGTTAAAAAAGGAGACAAAAGATCAGGCACAATCACACAATAGACATGGCTAATATACCTTAAGTAATACTGGTAAGTTATATTTTTATGCCGAGCCTTTAAAAATTTGAGAAATAATAATATTCCATCACCCTCGTCCAGACAGCTCCTGGGTTAGGCAGTGAATCATCACTGACCTCCATTTTGCCCTCTCCTTGTCCTGATCCACTTTGCTTCATACAGGCTATTATTATGATGTGCTCACCCCCAAAGGCATTTTATAACTAAATGCCAGGTTTCAATGAGGCCGACCCTAATCTGGAGAACAGATGTGTTTCTTTTGCCACCTCCAACGTGCAGAACAGATGCCTTATTCTGGATTAAAGTGGCATTTTCTCCACTGGGGAACCAACGCCCATCTAAAGGAGCTCCTCGACTAGGGATTTCATTTCTTTCATTTCTACCGAGGTCTATTTTGATGCAGAAAAACATAATTATAAAGGATATGCACTCTGGCATTGTATGCAGCAATAAGTACATGAATGAGTAGGCTAAGTGCAGAAACTGATAGCTACTGTATGAACACCTACCTGGATACCAGAGGCATGCATTATTCGAACTCAAGATGGGGCAAGATGAGCCTTGCTGCACATGCAACCACCATTATGCACGAGTGGAACATGCAATCTAAAATGCCTGAGTTTTGCTCCAATTCTTTCAACAAGTAGATGTACATCGTCATCAGACCCCACATTCAATGTCATATGACCACTGTTTGTGTTTATTGATATTTTGGTGACGATTTTATACAGCATTCGCAATTATAATTAGGTACTGTGCCTTTGTGCCTTTGCTGGCAGGACCTAGTGTTTACAGTGCACTATGTCTTCTGGTATGGACTAGAGTAATTTTGTTACTTTCATTGATCTGTCTCTGTCTTATGCTTGGCTTTGACAATATGAAAGTGACTGAGGTATGAGCGATGCTAGTAATGCCATTCCTTCTGCAGCCAGTCCCTGTTATGAATGGTATGAAAATGTTGCTCATAGGGTCGGTTGGTGCATGCATTTCAGTGGGCATGGCAGACTGATATGTAATAGCAACTTCTGGCTCAGTGAGGAAAGCAACGGGAAACTACCTCATTCCTCATTTCCCTAGTACGCCTCTTCAGTGATGCCTAGGCCATCTATGACAGCTGATGGCAGAGCTGTTGAGGATCCAACCAGCCTTAGGGCTGAAGACTGAACATACATACACACTTCAGTATATGACTGTGCAATGTGCAACTGTGTCTAATTATACAAGACAATTTTTAAGACGATGTCCGAAACGCAACGTAAGTCGTGGATGTAGGTTATTTTGAAGAGATGCCACATAACACAGCCCGCTGGTATGTTTATTCAAAAGAAGTACAATACATCAGCAAAAATAATTCTGGGATGATCCGGCACTTGAAAACACATATCACTGAACGGGAATCGTCACAGAGAACACCTCCGGCCCGGCCTGCATCACAAGAAGCTATCCTGGCGACAACTTCAAAGTATCCAGGTAGGTGTTCATCCTATCTACAGTTATAAACAAATTACACAGGGTTATTCAGCTAAGATGTCCACCTCAAATAACTCTTGAACAGTTTAAGATACTGACATTGTGTCACGCTCTAAGTTTTTGACGAGGAATGCAAAAATGATTACCTACAATACAATCATTCGATCAGTACTTCTGTATGGTTCCGAGACATGCAGTATAACCAAAAATGAGCAACAGCAGTTGCACGTCTTTGAGAATAAAGTTTATAGAAGTTTATAGAAAAATATTTGGCCCATGGTACGATCCTATCTCTTAAAGCTGGCAGAAAAGATCTAATTATGAGATTTACACCCTCTCTCAACAACACACTATAATGGGTGTGACAGAATCCAACAGATTATGTACTGATGATGCAGGGTAACAGAGCACCAGTAGATCTATACAAGGGATCTCTTAATCGGAAAAGACCTTCAGGAAGAATCCGAAGCACCTGGAAGAAGGAGATCCCTCCAAACTGATAACTGGGAAGAGCGGGCTCAAGATCAAAAAGGATGGAAGAGGATTGTGAGATCGGCATGGGAACTTCACGTCCCTCAGAAGCCTACGGAATGAGGAAGTGATGTTGTGTTTTCTCTTTCGGTAATGGTTAAGGAGCTCATAGTTGAACACGCAGTACTTTTCTAGGCTTTTGACAAAATGTATCGGCACACATTTCCATATGAGAACAATGATGGTATACTATGCAGCTTACGCTCACAGTTACTGGGACGATGCACAGAATTGCAGCACTGGAGAATCCGTCTTGAGAGCATTTCCCGTCACCACCTGTCGAAAGAACCGGAGCAAACTTGGGCATCTTAGATTACATGTTCCACTCAAGCGTAATTATGGTTGCATACACGAAAGGCACATCTTGCCCCCCCATCTCACGTTTGAATAATGCATGCCTCTAGTACCCAGGTAGGTGTACATCCGATCTACAGTTATTCACAAATTATGCAGGATTATTCAGCTAAGATGTGCACTAAACGTAAGAAACTTCATCTTATTTTCCGTATTGAACTGAGATCACAATAATTTAAAGTCTATCAAGTTCCACCTTTTCAATACTAATACAATGTTGTTGGATGATATTTACAACATTATTTATTATTACAGTACATGTTTCGGTGCTCTATTAAGTCACCATTATCAGCTGATTTAGAAAATGTGAAAAAACTTGGCGATATAAATATTAAATATTAAACAAAATTTTGTCATAATTAATTCATACATATACATATTTACAACAGAATATTTATTGATTAAATCCTAAACATCTATTATGTTATATTAAATTTCCCTAATATGTAACAAGAAAATTCTTGTAAGTCATAATTCTAAAAAAAATTTCATCTGGTTGATGACTTGTCTTAAACATTCTTTAATGTCTGAAATCCTATGCTCTCGTGCTGTCTAATTAGAATGCACACTTAAAATTGAGGAATTAAAATTGCATGTAGTGTATTTGATGTTAAAAATGTTCATTTCCTTTGTATATTAGCTGTTTTTGTTGGATGAAATTCATTATATATAATTGTTGAAAAATGAGCCATCTTCTTATATTTGTTAAGTACTAAAACTTCATATTTTTATTGCTTTGTGCGTGGTTGGAACTGTAATTTGTCCTACAGTTGTTATACGGAATTATCTTCTCAGTTCAATGGGAACCCTGCAATGATGAAACCCAATATTAAAAAACGAGAAAATTGATAAAGAAGCTGATTAAATCTAACTGTTGATACGGTTGACTCACCTCTACAGCTGTGTATTTCGCGTGACGGTTACCGCGTGATGAGTGTGTGTGCTAGTATCTTGTGCTGTGTGACGCAGCGCTAGTGAAGGAGAAGTAGGGGCGGCAAAGGGGATGTTTCTAGAAACATAAACTTTTAGGAGAGGGTCCGAGGGGCGTTGTGGACGAAGACAATAGTACGCAAAGTTGTTACGTAGCATTCGGAACGCATTTGAATTTTCTGGAATTTTTAGCTTGTTTAAGTAATATAATCAAAATGTCAAACAGTACCTTGGGTTTTTCTGAAATTTCATTTAGATTAAGGTTAGCGTTATAGTATTGGTCAATATGTATTAGACATGCTTCAGTAATGTCAAGCTTCTGTCCTTTAGAAAGTATTTCCATGATCTCGAGGTCTTTATCAATGTCTGTGAACTTATGTTTGTACTCATGAATATGTTGACCTACCGCTGAGAATCTGTGATATTTTATAGCGTTAAGGTGTTCCTGATATCTGACGTTGAAGCTGCGCCCAGTTTGTCCTATGTATCCGCTTGAACAGTCATTACATTCAAATCTATATACCCCTGATTTAGAATATGGGTTGATTTTGTTGACAACTGAAGCATTATGTAAAACTGTTGTACTTCTATTATCTGTCTTGAATGCGATCCTGATGTTACGTTTCTTGAAAATATTTGTAATTCTATGTACATCTTTATTAAACGTGAAGGTTGCGATTTCCTTAGCTTCTGGTTTTATTTTTCATCAGGCTCATTTGAGGACGATATTTGAATTTGTTTATTATTCGTTCTATGAAATTCTCTTTAAAACCGTTGGCTTTAGCCATAGCTCGAATGATATTTAGTTCCTTGTCCAAGTTTTGTTTGGACATTGGTATGTTTAAAGCGCGATTCACCAAGCTGTTATAAGACGCGCATTTGTGAGCTGAGGGGTGTATCGAATCATTTCGTATTGTGGCTACAGTTTGTGTGGGTTTTCTGTAAAAAAAAGTTTATGTCTCTAGAAACATCCCCTTTGCTGCCCCTACTTCTCCTTCACTAGCGCTGCGTCACACAGCACAAGATACTAGCACACACACTCATCACGCGGTAACCGTCACGCGAAATACACAGCTGTAGAGGTGAGTCAACCATATCAACAGTTAGATTTAATCAGCTTCTTTATCAATTTTCTCGCTTTTTAATATTGGGTTTCATCATTGCAGGGTTCCCATTGAACTGAGAAGATAATTCCGCATAACAACTGTAGGACAAATTACAGTTCCAACCACGCACAAAGCAATAAAAATACGAAGTTTTAGTACTTAACAAATATAAGAAGACGGCTCATTTTTCAACAATTATATATAATGAATTTCATCCAACAAAAACAGCTAATATACAAAGGAAATGAACATTTTTAACATCAAATACACTACATGCAATTTTAATTCCTCAATTTTAAGTGTGCATTCTAATTAGACAGCACGAGAGCATAGGATTTCAGACATTAAAGAATGTTTAAGACAAGTCATCAACCAGATGAATTTTTTTTTAGAATTATGACTTACAAGAATTTTCTTGTTACATATTAGGGAAATTTAATATAACATAATTGATGTTTAGGATTTAATCAATAAATATTCTGTTGTAAATATGTATATGTATGAATTAATTATGACAATATTATGTTTAATATTTAATATTTATATCGCCAAGTTTTTTCACATTTTCTAAATCAGCTGATGATGGTGACTTAATAGAGCACCGAAACATGTACTGTAATAATAAATAATGTTGTAAATATCATCCAACAACATTGTATTAGTATTGAAAAGGTGGAACTTGATAGACTTTAAATTATTAAGATGTGCACCTCAAACGTCTTGTACAGTTTAAGATACTGACTTTCTGTTTTCACTTTCATTAATGGTATTAAGGGGTTCGTAGTTGAACATAAAGTACTTTTCCAGGCTTTTGACAACATTTCTCGGAACACGCATTTCCATATGAGAATGTTATTTCACGCAATAACTGTTGATATACTATCAAGCTCATACTCACTAGTTACTCGAACATTTCACAGACCGCAGCACAGGAGAATCGGTCTTGAGATTCTCGCTAGAGTCTCGAGAGTCTCGAGCGAGAGCGTTGCCCATCACCAGTGAATAGTGACTAACTAAAGAAGGTCAAGTTAAAAAAATTCATCGCAGGAATACAAGCCTGTTTCAATTAATGTAGGTACATTTCATGTTGATTTTAAAGCTGTTCAGAAACAACTGCCTAGATGTAATTAATTGGTAGAGCGTTAAACATCTTAATGGCCATATGACTAAAGTTTTTTGAATCTTAGTATAGTTACATCAGTTAATTTGAAGATTATGCTGTTTCTTGGTGTCATGGGCATGCATTACAAGGTTGTTCATTGAAGTGACTGTAGTTTTCTTTAATATAAATCAAACCTTGAATTGCATACAGTGGAGGGAGTGTCATAATTATTAATGATCTATAACTCTGCCTGCAATGTGCTTGAGATGGGAGATTACTAACTATTCTAATGGAGTTTATTTTGAAGCTTAAATAATCTCTTCAGTTCTCTTCAGTAAGCCCAAAGAATTCTTATTAATTTTGTTAGCGCCGGACTGAGTGCCTCAGACAGTTGAGGCACTGGCCTTCTGCCCCCAACTTGGCAGGTTTGATCCTGACTGAGTCCGGTGGTATTTGAAGGTGCTCAAATACATCAGCCCCATATCGGTAGATTTACTGGCACGTAAAAACTCCTGCGGGACAAAATTTCGGCTTTTCCGAAAACCGTCAAACGTAGTTAGAGGGATGTAAAAACCAATAACATGATTATTATTATTCACTTTGTTTGCAACATTGTCCACATGACAAACCCAGTCTAATTTTGGGTCAATTCCAAAAAAATTCACTGAAGTACGACCCTCCTAAACACAAAACCTTACACTTTACCTGGATTTAAACACATTAAATTTATATTACACTAATTGTAAACTATTTCTGAAGTAGTTTTTGTTAGATATGTTATATCACACCCATAGTTTTTTTTTTTTTTTAATGCTGACGTTGAATTTTTAAATGTAACACTTTGGTACCTACTACACAACTAAGAGTGGACTATTATAAGACCTCAATTTTTCTAACAAAATTTCATGAGAAGCTGTGTCAAAAGCTTTTGAAAGGTCAAATTCTTTAATGGAATTTTGTTATCTAAAGCATTGAGTAGCAACTTTAGAGTTCCTAAACCAAATCTACACCCAAACTGACAATTACTAAATATACTGCAACTTTCAAAATAAGATATAAGTTCTTCATTAATTAAAACTTCAAACGCATTGGAAACTACTGGAACAAAAGTAACTGGCCTATAACCATCCGGAACAGATGGGTCCCCACTCATATAAATTGGTGTAACTCTAATAACCTTCAATTTATTGGGATAAATAGATTCCAGTATGCAACTGTTGATGATATGAGTTAAAGCTTCACATATTATAAAATCAACACCATACTTTAGAATATTGGAACTTGTACATCCTCACAATTGCTTTTTTTCAAAAGAGTTACCAGTATTACCTTGAAGTCAGAGAGAAAGAGAGAGGGCAGTTATTACTTTACATACATCAGAAAGCTTAACTAGTTTAAAACTAAAGGTACTACTAAAGATTATGATGTGTTTCTTAAAACAAATAGGTATTTTATTTTTTGGAGTACATAATTATGTAGGATTAACTTACTGCAAATGAAACACAAGGCCAATTTTCTTTCTTTTATTTTCTCTCCTAAATTTAGAGTGCGTAGATTATTTGATGGCATGGAGTATTCGTGTATATATGGTAAAATAAGAAAGGGAAGAGAAACAAATATAGACAATGATAACTAACGGAAAAAACAGGAAGATTTTTAAGTAACAACCATGAAGACACAACAAAAATGGACAAATGTTAACTATGAAAAGAGACATAACTATTCTCCTTTTCAGCTACAAGTTGATACATTATATATTAGAAATAACACTAAACCAATTCAAATATATTGTGTCTGATGGATTTCCAAACATTAGGAGGACTCTGCCCCAGAGCCCATCACCACCACTGCTGTAACCTCGGTACAGGGGCTTGCCCTATGCTTAACTGCATTTTAACCTAGTAGACATAATAAGAACTAACACAAATTATATTAATTCCACAAATTAAATAAATCAATGTGAAATGACTCTTGAAAGGAAAAAGCATTCTTACCCGAAACATTCACGAAGAGGCCGGCTTATGAGTGCCCAAAGAGCCAACAAAAATCTCAAGGGCAGAAATGTGTACACGAAAAGGAAGGAGTCTGCACACTGAAAACAAGAACATTTAGATTTAATGCATTAATACAAATTCTTACAAAATATTCATAAAGAAACAGAAACCTTCATGTTAGAGCAAAACAACCTTTGATGTTGTTATAGTTGTAAAATGTGTGAATTGTTTTTACCCTCAAGATTGACTGTATTGGTTTTACTCTCAAGACTGACTGTGTGTAATATTAAAAAAAAAAAAAAAGAGAGCAAAAACTAAGTGAAAGGTTAAACTACGTGAAAGGTAATTTTTTTTGTATGTGTGTTTTAAGGAAAAAATGTTAATAATTTTAGGGTTGTTTGATTTCGGCAATTTTATTATGAGTAGATAATTTTTTCTGTAAAGGTATTGTCTTTATAACTTCCGGGGCACAGTGTAGTCGCATGTGCCGGGTTTGGTAAGATGCCTCTGGTAGTTTCCGGTTACATCAGAATGGAAATTTCTCGAAGCTAGGAATGGTATTTTCTCACCAAATTCTCCGGGCCCTCATTGGCCAAAATAAAATCCCTTCCTATTGGCGAATGTAAGATATGCGGGTGCGCTAATTGGATATTTCTCGATTTCACCCTTTCCGGCTGCTGGCCACTTGGCCAGAGACAAGCTTGTTCCCTCTGTCTTTGTGGTTGGACTGGCAAAGGGAGGAGTTGTCTCCTCCATCTGACAGGTCTCCCGGCCCTCCGAGGGAAGCACTATTTAGTTCATGTTTTGTGTTTTAACTTTCAAATGTAGTTTCTTAATTTAAATTTTCTTTACCCTCCGGAGTTTGCCCAAGATTTCTTCCATTCGCCAATTTTAATTTCAAATGACTTGGTCTTCGTGGCTAGTCATACTCATTTTGTTTTAGAGGCATTCCCCTTTCCTTTTGGCCTTATAAATTGTGTAGTAATTATGTAAAATTTCATTCCCCTTTTCTTTTGTTTTAATTGTGTAAAATATGTAAACATAACATATTCATATTCCATATAACTGGTTTTTATATTACGCAGGTTCGTTACCCATTTCTCATTTATAAATGATTGTTAATTATCTCAATTAATGTAAATGTGCGTATCACTTTCATTGAACTATGTAACTGTCGGTTCTTCATTTTATTTGTCAATTGTTATTAAATTAGAATGATTTTAATTCATGTTTTTAGTTAAATTCTATTATACCCGATTACCTGTATTCTCATTCACTAGTTTCATATGTACATATTTTCTGTCCATATCCAGTACTTTTAGTATATTGTAGTAAGTAGAGATTTTATTGCCCACATCTGAACGTTCCATGCGCTTTTACCCTCAGTTAGGCCGAATTTAAGACAGGATATGGTACAGTATCACCAATCTGACATTCAATTCCGTTGAATTTCTTACCTACTGACATCATTTAGCCTTCGAAAGGCTAATTTTCATACCACACTCATTGCACCTATTTTCAAGTTCCAAGATATTAGATTGCAGGCTTTCGGCACAATCTCCCATTAAGACCAAGTCGTCAGCATAGGCCAGACTGCTTACTACATTTCCACCAAACTGAATCCCTCCCTGCCACTTTATACCTATCACCAGATGATCCATGTAAACTACGAATAACAAAGATGAAAGATTACAGCCCTGTCTAACCCCTGTGAGTACCCTGAACCAAGAACTCATTCTGCCATCAATTCTCACTGAAACCCAATTGTCAAGATAAACGCCTTTGATTGCTTTTAATAATCTACCCTTAATCCCATCGTCCTCCAGTATGGTGAACATCTTTTCCCTCAGTACCCTGCCATATGCTTTCTCTAGATCTACGAAACATAAACACAACTGCCTATTCCTCTCATAGCATTTTTCATTTACCTGGCACATACTGAAAATCTGATCCTGACAGCCCCTCTGTGGTCTGAAACCACACTGGTTTTCATCCAACTTCCTTTCAACTACTGATCGCATCATCCCTTCCAAGATGCCAGTGAATACTTTGCCTGATATACTAATCAATGAGATACCTCGATAGTCGTTGCAATCCTTCCTGTTCCCTTACTTATAGATAGGTTCAATTACTGCTTTTGTCCAATCTGAAGGTACCTTACCTCCAATCCATGCTAATCTTACTACTCTATGAAGCCATTTTATCCCTGCCTTCCCACTATACTTCACCGTTTCAGGTCTAATTTAATATATTCAACTCTATAATAGTGATATATTCAACATGAATTACAAGAGTATGTCAACTGCTCCCTATCATCCTCTAACCTCATTACAGCCAGCTTGAGGCAAATATGGTTTTTCTATATATTCAGGGCCTGTACTACGACTGTCAGGTAAACAGCCAGATACGTAGGCTGCAGTTTTGCAAACTAGAAGTTAAATATTTTCTTGCGTACTACCAACGGATTTTAACGGTGGTATTGTAATGCGGAAGATGTAGCAACATTTTTATTGGGTTGGTAATAAGGTTACTGAAAATATAATGAAATTTAGCGCAGTGGTATACGTGTTCCCTGGTGTTTTCGTTTGTTTAGCTCTATTACTTTTGAAATTGTATTACTATAATCCTACTATAATCCAATATCAGACTCTTATTAAGTTATAATGTGGAAGTTCAGGTCAAAAATAGGACTGAAATATACACATACGAAGAAATGTTAAAATTAATTAACTGCCTCTGTGGATCCGTGGTAGAGTGTCGGCCTCCAGGTCCCAAGATAGCGGGTTCAAACCCGGCAGAGGTAGTCGGATTTTTGAAGGGCAGAAAAAAGTCCATTCGACACTCCATGTCGTACGATGTCGGCATGTAAAAGATCTCTGGTGATACATTTGGTATTTACCCGACAAAATTAATTAAATCTCAGCCATAGATGCCCAAGAGAGATCCGGTTTACTCTGTCTGCCATCTAGCGGACCTAGAGTAAAAACGGAACGTCGAAATTAACGAGCAGACAGCCAGATGGCGTCAAATTGAAATGTCTGCAAATGGTAGCTGAGGCCATATTATTATTATTATTATTATTATTATTATTATTATTATTATTATTATTATTATTATTATTATTAACTGTATAACGAAACTGAAACTGTTATAGAAAATGAAAACACTGAAAATGTAACCTGGACGCAAAAGTTAAGATTCAGGTTATGTATCTTTTTTTGTCTAGTACTATTTACGAGGATGCGCATTACGGCGAAGGTAAAGTTTATATTCATAATTAATGCCACTGATGCAGCGTAGGATCATTAATTTTATTATTAATTCAATTTATTCTTTGCTCATTGAATAAGTAGTTAAGCTACTATTCTCCCATTGAATTGAAAAGAAAGAAACTAACTGGCAAACATTTATCTCACTTTAGCGTAAATACTTTTGTAGCAAGTTGTTATGAAGTAAAAGAAATATAATTTCCTTAACATACTCACTCGACGGACGAATCACCATGAACAACGTCGTATACCTTTACTTCACATGTGCGTCACGGATAGAATTGGAATAGAACCCACGCTTTTGACAAGCATTTTAATGATTAGGAAATGTGAACTATCACCTCTAGTACCCTACCAACCGACTATCATTTAGAAGGTAAAAAAATGTTAGACTATTGGGACTCGAACCCACGAAAAACTGCATAGCAACAAACGATGTTGTCCTAACGACCACGGCTACCTATGAAGCTTCCTGCTGATTGCTAGTGTGCTACTGGTAATATAGTCAGTAGCAACAACTTGCTAGCTTGGGGCATCTTTAAGAATTCTGTGATAACTGGACAGGAAGAATGACATACTTTATAAATATATACATAGATTACATTGTAACAACTTAATTTCGCACAGCATCATGCAGATGTAGATTCATCTTGATGTGTAGCCATCTTGATTCTTTACAGTAGCGTCCCCGATAGGAGCGAAGTCCCAGATAAGAGCGTTAACAGCCTCTCCAACTTCGGCATAGCTATACTCGAGAATATTTTCCCAGATTGCACCTAAACAAAAGTCGTAGTACGCGTTTTCAACCGAACTTCCAGATAAATGTCCAAACTGCCAAATAAATTTATACCGCACTTTTATCTGGCTGTCGTAGTACAGGCCCTCAGTCTTTCCACAACTCCTCGTCCATTGCCATGTCCTGCTGCCTCATGATTTTCCTAACCACGTTCATCAATCATAACCTGGGTCTTCCTGACCTATACTTTCATTCCCCTTTTAGAATGATACCTGATTCAATATTCATTAGGTCGCTCCAGAGTTGATGTGATAATTCAGTCAGTATGTAACTACAATGTTCTTCAAGGTAATTACGAGGATGAAACAAAAAGTAAGTTACACTTCCCAAGTTATAGCCTTTCATGAAACCACCTACGCATAAGCAAGAAGGCTATGACAACATATAATGTAAGTTCACTTTTTCACATAGTCCCCAAGAGACTGTAAACATTTCTCGGAATGGTCAACCAACTTCTCGATTCCAGATACGTAGAAATCACCTCCAGCACTATGTAACCACATGGAGACAACTGCTTTCACCTCTTCATCGTTTCGGAATCGTCATCTACCAAGATCCTTTTACAGCTTACCAAACACATGATAATCACATGCTGCTAAGTCTGGACAGTATGGAGGATGTTGCCATACCTCCCACTTGAATCGCTGCAGCGGTTCGGTCGTTTGGCGAGCCCTGTGAGGTGTTGCATTATCATGCAACAAAATCACACCAGCACTCAATTTTCCCTGCCGCTTTTCTTTAATTGCCTTATGCAACTGGTTTAATGTTTGACAATAAGAAGCTGAGAGGACTGTCGTGCCTTTCGGCATAAATTCCACGTGCACCACAGCCTCCATGTCAAAGAATACTGTTGCCATTACCTTTCCTGTTGAATGTTGGACCTTGGCCTTCTTTTGTGGTGGTGGTGTGGTGTGCAACCTTTCCATCAATATTCTCTGTGTTTTGGGGATGAAGTGGTGGACCCACGCTTCATCCCTTGTGATGATTCAACACAGAAACACGTTGCCCTCCAAAGAATACCATTGCAAAAATGCCAGTGAGAACTGGAAACGTTATCCCTTTTGAACATCGGTGAGCAGACATGGGACCCATCTTTGACACAGTTTACAAAATCCAAGGTGCTGGTGAACAATGGAGAACACACTACCCTACAAAATGTTCAGCACGCTGGCAATTTCCTGCAGTGTTATGTGCCGATTCTCTCTAATGACCCCATCCACATGGTCAATATTTGCAATAGTACTGGACGTTGTGGGCCTGTCTTTGCGATATTCGGCCATGAGATTCGTGGATCCGGCAACAAACTGCATACACCACTTTACAATACCTGGGTGAGAAATTGCACGCTCACCATGTACAGCAGTGATTTCACCATGAATGTCCATGCAATTGATCCGTTTAGCCCACAGAAATCTGACCGTTGCACACAACTCCAATTTGGAGTGAACATCCAGTTGACGTGCCATTGAACCCATAGCTTTCTCCGCATTGGCCACAGTCACGACACACAGCCTGCTCTCGTGGTGAGATAGTGTAACTTACTTTTTGATTTGCCCTTGTATGTATTATCCTGTACCAGATCTAAGGCTCCTGAACTCCAATGAATACAGAGGGATCAATTGTATAGTTTTGATATTTATTTTTCCAAATGATATGTGACAAATCAATATCCCTTTCAGACCGAGTACGCACAATTGTGCGGGTTCGTATTTTAGTTATCCCTGACCGTATTTGATGTTTTTTCGGCGCTACACCGGACTGAAGTGATTGTGCAGGACACGTGGCGTGTATTTCAATTGATTTTAGTATGCGCTTGACCGCCAGGGCGAAGGAAGAAGAGTTTAAAAAGCACAGTTGATCGGCGAGATGGCAGGAAGCAGTAGTGCCGAAAGTAAGTATTTATTTACTGCGTTTATATTAATCTAGAAGCTGTACTGAATACCGGAATATATTCAATGAAGTGTGTACATTGGTTAGCGAACGTAAATTTTGAAGCTACACCATCGTACGTGATACAACGAGGTTTTGAATTTTGATACGCACAATTGTGTGGGTCCTGTTTTTCGGATGTTAGTTTTTATTTTGTAAAATAAACTAATAATATGTGTATTGAGGAGCATTTTAGTCAGTTCTTGACGTACAAACAAAAATTCACACCTCCAGTTTTCTTTCAGGTCTGAAAGGGATATAGTCAAATGTCAATCCAACGAATACCAGATTAACGAAAAAATTTGTAATCACAGTCTACAGTTCCATAAGGAGAACATTGGTAGTATGAAGAAATCATTAGAATGTAATGAAATAAATGCCCCTTCATCAACATATGACCAGCTGAACGAATTTATCTTGTACACATATCTCCGCCTGCTGTGTATTGCAAAACGTAAGCTGCATAAAAATAAAGCCATTGTCTGAAAACATCATAACAGTATTCTTGTAAGGAATGTACGACGACATAAGTACAGAATGACTCGGCAATTGCACCAGTTTCAAAATATCCTTTTATCTCCAATACCATCTACAGTCTACTGTCAATCTTTTACTGCTGATGGGGGGTCGTGGGAGCGTTGCAGCATGGAATTACCTTAACTAAGTGTATAGCACTGTATTTCTGTTGTGGGTATTTCTCATTGCCTTGCACAAGAGCAAAACTGTTTTGTCCTTATATCTGCAGGGACTATAATACCAATCCTATAACATAAAACTGGATTAATGACGGTCAACTCATGTACAATTAATGAGGATTAGAGAGTTCATGTACCATAAACATCTGAGTTTTGGTGTGCAAAGAGTATGTTCTGTACATAGAGTATGAGGACGATTTGAAAAGTTCTTGGAATCACCGCTAGATGTCAGTGCTAGAGCAACAAGGTTCCGCGCAATAATCGCACATCCTTTGTGAGTGAACACGTGGCGCGTCAGTGTTCTAGCTGCAGGAGTGTGGTAGTGACGACTCTTTGTTGTTGTTCCCGCGTAGTGATTTGTGACAATGGAAAAAACTGAGATTCGAGCAGTGATTAAATACTTTTGTAAAGAAAGGTATGAAAGCAAAGGAAATTCATTCCGACTTTCAGAACACACTGGGAGGGACTCTGCTCCTTCATTTTCAACTGTTGCCAAGTGGACCAGCGAGTTAAAATTTAGTCGAGAGAGCTTGGATGATGATCCGCGTAGTGGACGGCCAAAAGGTGTTACAACCCCAGATTTTATAGCAAAAGTGCATAAAATGGTCATGGAGGATCGTCGACTGAAAGTGCAGGAGATTGCTGAAGCTGTAGGGATGTCTTCTGAACGGGTATATTATATTTTAACCGAAGAATTGGGTATGAAAAAATTATCCGAAAAATGGGTGCTGCGGCTGTTGACATTGAACAATAAATGCACCAGATTGGAAATGTCCAAACAAAGTCTGGCCCATTTTCAGTGCAACCAACAATATTTTTGGCGCCGGTTTGTGACTACAGATGGAACTTGGGTCCACTACTATACCCCGGAGACAAAACAGCAGTCAAAGCAGTGGAAACATGCAGATTCACCACCACCACCAAAGAAAGCAAAGGCAGTGCGTTCGGCTGGAAAGGTCATGGCCTCAGTTTTCTGGGATGTAAAAGGCATTCTGCTGATAGATTATCAAACAATTACGGGGCAATACTATGCAAACCTCCTAGACCAACTACAGGAAGAGATACGCGAAACAAGGCCTGGTTTGGCAAGGAAAAAGGTCATCTTTCATCAGGACAACGCTCCGCCGCACACAAGTGTTATTGCCATGGCAAAACTTCATGAACTGGGGTACGAATTGTTGCCACATCCACTTTATTTACCTGATTTGGCACCATCAGACTTTCATCTATTCCTCAAGCTGAAAATTTTCCTCGGTGGATGGAGATTTTCTACAAGGGAAGAACTAACAGCCGAATTGGAGGGGTATTTTGCAGGCCTGGAGGAATCTCATTTTCGAGATGGGATCAAGGCATTGGAACATCGCTGGACCATATGCATTAGTCTACAGGGAGACTATGTTGAAAAATAATAGCAGTTCCACCGAGGTGGTAAGATACTTAATTCTAGTACATTCCGAGAACTTTTCAAAGCACCTACGTACAATTTGCATCATTAGATCAAGTATGTCAGCTAACTCAACAAGGAAGAAAAACAAACAGTTTTTCTTTAAAGGAGAAATAAGGAATTCTGGAAGTAGTACACAAAAGGTCAAGAAATCCAATACAGCAAAGAAATATTCCATTAGCACATCTACACTTTTGACATTCATTAATGACCAAAGTAAAAAGGAGGAGAATGTTGAATCTGATGCCATCGATCCACGAGACAAAAAAATGAGAGCCAGAGGCTATGAGAAAATTGACAAAGCCGTTTATGCATGATTTATGACTACCTATAAAAACAAATATGAATGCTGATGGGTCAATGCTGTGTGCTCAAGCTAGATCTTTCGTGTCATCTTTAAATTATTTTCTTTATACTTCACAATTTAATCTGTGCATTGTTTTACACTTATTGGTGACCGGCTGATGATGACCAAAAATACTTGTCGAAACTGGTACCAATTTTAATTCAATAGGAATGTAAAGTTACATTTCTTATTAGAATAGTACTGAAGGTTGAACCATTTTATACTTTCTTTTAACTTATTAGTGAACTCACTTCAATATGGAACAATATGAAATTCTTAATCGTCTTTAAATGCCACCGACTTCAAAAGGCACCACTGGATGGTTACATCATTTTAGACAGAGATATGGAATCGTCCACTGTACTGTAAGTGGAGAAGCATAAGATGCACCAACAGACTTGGTAGAGACTTGGAAAGTAGGACCAGTTGAGGGAAGCTGTGGAAGATTATGCTCCAGACCATATATTTAACGCAAATGAAACAGCCTTATTTTATAAAAAGATGGCAAATCATACACTGGCATTGAAAGACATGAAATGCATCGACAGGAAGAAATTGATACAGAGATTAAAGCAATGCCATGCGTTATCTCCATACGCATAGAAAAAGTGCCCTCCCTTCTGATTATCAGTCACACAATTAAATCAGTGAATTCTTGCAAGACCCTCTGCTGGAGAGGGAACAAACATAACTATTCTAGAAACCATTGAAATGTTCAAGACTACATGGGGAAGCTTGCCTTCAACAGTGATAACGAATAGCTGGTGGAAGTTCAGGATTTCATCTGTGATAGTGGATGAAGGAAATTACAAACCTATAAGACCCAGAACTTTAAGAGAAAAACCCCACCTCTGCAAATGTAACTGCAGAATCTTTTTTTTTTTCTGCTAGGGGTTTTACGTCGCACCGACACAGATAGGTCTTATGGCGACGATGGGATAGGAATGGCCTAGAAGTTGGAAGGAAGCGGCCGTGGCCTTAATTAAGGTACAGCCCCAGCATTTGCCTGGTGTGAAAATTGGAAACCACGGAAAACCATCTTCAGGGCTGCCGATAGTGGGATTCGAACCTACTATCTCCCGGATGCAAGCTCACAGCCGCGCGCCTCTACGCGCACGGCCAACTCGCCCGGTAACTGCAGAATCAAAATTTGAGTGATCATGGAAAATGAGATTATGGAAGAGGACAAAATTTGCAGTGATGCAAGAAAAAAAAGAAGGTGGACATGTGAGTGAAAATGGTGAAGAAGACAACAATAATAGTGCTAGTGAAAAAAAAAAAAAAACCTGTCTCTTCCTGAGACTGTAAATGTTTCTAGTGAATTATGGCGCTTTCTGGTTAAACAAAACAACACTCCTGATAATGTGAAAAAGTATGCAAGTCTTACTGTTTACTACCTAGAAGAACCCATTTAAAAATATTCAGAGCAAAAGAAAATTACCGATTGTTTCTCTAAATTAAACATTCAGTTACACTACAGTCAATATGAAATTCAGGATTTCCAATAAGGTAGGCCCAAGTAAAAAGTATACTGGTATATTTCATGTCTAGAATGGTTTGTTGTTGGGTATGCATGGGTACTTATATAATTTCATGTCTTGAATAGTTTGTTGTTGTGTATGTTCACTCCTCAGCCTAAAGGCTGGTTGGATCCTCGACAGCTCCACCATTAGCTGTCATAGACGGCCTATCCATCACTGAAGAAGCATACTAGGGAAATGAGGAGTGGGATAGTTTCCCATTGCTTTCCTCACTGAACCAGTAGTTGCTATTGTACATCAGTCTGTCAAGCCCACTGAAATGCATGCACTAAGAAATTTCAATACAATAAAAATAATTTTACAAACCAACATTTGACTGTAATCAAATCTACAGTAACACAGGACAAGGCAGACATATACAACACACTCGAGAAATATACAATCTAGTAGATTAATAGAAATAAATATCCAACTATCACAAATGACATGGAACAGGAATGGTCAACAATTTGAATTGTTCTCCTCGAGTCAACTAAGGAATCTATTGATTTCAAAGAAAAGAACAGGCAAGGCTGATTTGAGAACAACAATGCTGAAATTATGAGCCTCATCAAGGATGGTAAATTCTTATATCCCTTCATCAAGATCAATACCCAACTTGAAGAAAGCCCATTTCCAAGATCTTGAACAGAAATGCCAATTTCAAATCAGGGAAATGAAGAACAACTGGAGGCAACAGAACACTCAAGAACTTCAAAGGTTATCCGATGCTGGGACCTGCAAAACTTCTATGCATGTATTAAAGAACTATATATTTTTCAATAGGAACCCTGAAATCAGCCACCAGCAAGGACATGTTGGAATGCTGGAAACAACACTTCTCCACTTTTCTAAATCACAACTCTACCACAGCTGAGGACTTCCTCCATGATGTGCCACAACAGCCCCCTCAGTCACAAATGACAATGCCACCATCATACCAGGAATTCTGTGAGGCTCTTAACAAACTGAACCTAGAAAAGCACCCGGACCAGACAACATTCCAGTGGAGTTGATTCAATGTGGAGGCTGATCCTTAAAGACAAAGCTGTTCACACTAACCCTTTTAATCTGGGAAAGCAAGTAGCAGGTGGTGACCTTAAGAATGCTACGATCATCACCATATTCAGGAAAAGTGATTCCAGTGTATGTGGCAACTATTGCAGTATATCTCTGATGTCCATAGCCAGCAAACTTCTTGCAAGGATTCTACTTAGCCATCTCCATGTTGTCCCTGAGAAGATTCTTTTTGAGTCTTTGTGTGAATTCCTTACGTCAAGAGGCACAATTGGATCTGTGCACAGCAACTCCAAGAAAAATTCAGAGAACAGTAGCAACTTCTCTACTTAGTGGTTTATAATCGGGAAAAGGTCTGTTGACTCTGTCCCGAGGTCTTTGGTTGCCCAGATGATTTTTTGGGCTAAGTAGTTCGAGCACTCCATGATGGTAGGTCTGGTCAGGTTCTCCATCAGATATTTCTGATGCTTTTCCTATCACACATGGATTGAAGTAAGGGTGTGTACTTGCCCCAACACTCTTCACTCTGTGTATTGCCACTACACTTTGTGATCATGTACCAGCACCTCTGGCACTGAGGCAGTGTGCTCCATGGAGCCCTTGGGACTCTGGAAGTATCTCAGGAGCTCTATCCACAGTAGTTATGAAGATGACAAATATTAAATTGTTGGTTCCATCTAGCAGGGAAAACAAAACTACATACAGTACTTCCATCAAATGAAAAGTACTATCTCAGATAGTAGTTTGTTTTGTTCTTGCTAGAAGGAAGCAGTAATAACAGAAAAATCAACTTATCCCTAGAACGATTTCTATCTTACGTGTTTGCCAAGTAAACTTACTTGATGATTCTCAAAATCTCTATGTTTTATATACCAGGCAGGCGCAATTAATATTCAGTTTCTTCAGTTCAAGTCATGATACATGGAATCCTCAATGTACAGCAGATAAGGTTTTCTACCACTCTCCTTCTTTCATTTTTATGACTGCATAGGGTCTCTTTGAAGGAACTGTTCGGGCCTTGCGGTCCTCCCGGTACATTTTTTCACGTGTATCAATCTTCGTGCCCTTTCTGGTCTTTAAAAATATTCTTGTTGTGAGTTTCTTTCTTGTGAGTGTGAAGCGGATGTTTCTGCCCCCGATTTCTTATCTGTGGAGTCTTTTAGTGTGGGGCCAATTTCCTTCAGATTCTCTCTTATTTCCCTGACCAATCTGCAGCCTGTTGTGATATTTTTTAAGTTGAAATTATACTGTCACACTTGTTTCAGAAGTCTTAAATAATGCATTTTCATTGTGTGTCCAAAGAATCCCAGTCTCCTCTTACTCATAGTTTCAGCAATGAGTTTCAACTCTTAGCACACGACTTTGTTGGGTTCTATCCACCACTGTCAGTCTTTCTGGTATTTTTTGTTTATGCAGGTTCTGCCAATTCTTCTTTCAACCTACTGAAGTCTGTCAGCCTTTGATTGTTCGTTCAGGTGAAAGAGGGTCTCAACTGCATATGTTGCTTCCAGTTTTACAACTGCTTTATAGAGTTTTAGTTTTATGTGTATGGATACTTTTTTTTTTTTTTTTGTAGTAGATGTCCCAGGTTAATTTTTGTGCTTTAGCTAGCCTGTTTGTTCTTATTTGGAGAGGTTTTTTTTTCTACTTTCAAGTATTTGAATTGGGTGACCATTTTGACTTAATTACCATTTATGTTGGTTTTTTTTAATGATGTTGGTTTTTGGACCATAATTTCTGTCTTTTTCAATTATATTTTATGGCCAATTTTACTGTAGTTGAAATTTTTTGAAGTTCTGATATCTGTGTTTTAGCTTCGTCTAAGTCACTTGCTAGTAATGCCAAGTCGTCAGCGAAACAAAGGCAGTTTGTTTTGATTTTCCTGCCTATTTTTATTTTTTGGGAGCATTTCTTAAACCATTTCCTCATTACCATTTCTAGAGTGCAATTCAACAGTAGGGGTGAGAGTCCATCACCGTGGTGTAGTCCTGTTTTGATCTCGAATGGTGCTAATAATTCACTTCGGAACTTCACTTCTGACTGTGTTTGTGAGGGTCAGTTTTATCATATTTATTAATTTGATGATGATGATGCTTATAGCTTAAAGGGGCCTAACATCTAGGTAACTGGCCAGATTAATTAATTAATTAATTAATTAATTAATTAATTAATTTGGGGCATAGTCCGAGGTGCCTTCCAAATTTTAGTAGATATTCCCTGTGGACACAGTCATATGCTTTTTCAAAGTCTATAAACGTTATCACCATATCTCTGTTTTTTCTCTTGTTGTAATCCATTATTAGTTTGAGACTTGTGATTTGGTCAGGACAGCTCCTCCAGGGTCTGAAACATCCCTTGTATTCTCACAATTCTTTCTCAGGTTGTGATCTGATTCTGTTAAGGATGATTTTCTTGAAAGAATTTTGTATGTAATGTCTAGGAGTGAGATTCCCCTGCAGTTGTTAGGATCTGTTTTTATAGCGTTTTTATGTAGTGGCAGAATGAAGACTGTTTTCCAGTGTTCTACTAGTTTTTCTTTAATCTACACATTGACAAGCTGTTGAAGGGCAATTCTTGCTGATCTTCCTGCATATATCCAGATCTATACAAAGGTCTGGTCTTGTCCTGGTGCTTTGTAATTTTTCATCTCATCCAGTGCTTGGTAAACTTCTTTTATTGTGGGTGGGGTTGATGTTTTCTGGTGATGTTATTGAAGCGTTGATGTCCAAGTTACAGAATTCTGTTGGTTCTTCGCAATTTAGAAGTTCACTGAAATATTTAGCCAGAATTTCCACATTATCTTTACTGTTATGGGCCAGTTTACCATTTTCATCCTTCATTAGTAGGACTGGGGATTCTTAATTTTGTAGTTGCTTTTTTAAGGTTTTGTAGTACTCTCTCAATTGTGTTTTGCTGAATTCCTCTGCAATTAATTTCAATGCATCCTTATGGTGTTATCTCTCAATTTTCCTTAAGGTTCGGATGGTTTCCTTTCTTTGCTGTACTAGATTTCAGAAGGATATTCCTCATTTTTGGGATTGATGAAATAGCCATGCTTGATGTCTTTTCCACTGTTTCATCACATTCACTGTTCCACCATTGCTGCTTTTCATGGGGTAGTGTTGGGGCCATTTTTTCTGCAATTTGTTTAGAGCTGTTGACTAGGTCTTCAAAATTATCCACTTTTTTTTTACTTTATTGGTTGATTTTTTTGGGGTGGTTCATTTTTCTTTTAGGTTAGTGACCTAGTTTTGTAGTTTCTTCTGGCGAGTTCATTTTGACTACATAGTGATCTGAATCTGTGCCTATTCCTCAGAGACTCTGATGCTATAAATCTTTGTGGTATTGTTTGTTCATGAAGACATGATCTAGATGCCATTATCATTTAGTGTGATCAAGGTGTTTCCATGTATTGAGCTTTTGAGGTTTTCTCTTGAAATATGTGGATTTAAAGATTAGGCTATTGTCTCTGAAGAGATCAGTAAGTCTGTCCATTTTAGTTTGTTCCCTTGTGGGTGGACCATTCTCCGATGATGTCATGGTATCGTCTTTCTCAGCCTAGTTGATAGTTAAGTCTCTGAGTAATAGTTTTACGTGGTTTTTGGGGATGAAATTTATGGTCCCGTTGAATAGGTCCCAAAATGTTCCCGATTCCGTACGGTCTTCTGAAGAGTAATTTTATCATCAGTTGGAGCATGGGCATTTGTTATGATGTAGATTTGATTAGATGTGATGTACATTTTACGTATTAGATGTCTTTAGAGTTAGTATGCCGTAATTCTTGAGGATTGTGACCTGAAATCTTGTATAGAGTTTTATTATTTTAAGGCTGACCAAAACTGTGGAACATGTTTTATCACTCTCTTGCCTAGTATACCTTTTTAAAGCCTGTATCCTTGAGATTCCATGGCCTCCTCATCAATGTTTCTTCTTTCTTGTAGTCCCATGATGAGAATTTTGTGTTGGTCCATTATGTCTGTTATCACTTTTAGTTTACCAGTTCGTAGAAGTGAGTTAACATTATGTGTGAAAAAGTAGGTGATATGTTTTGTTTTGAGCTTTGATTTTGTAAGTTTTGTGTTTGTGTGTATTAGGGTATTTCAACGGATCCAATCAGATTTTATCTTCTAAGTGGCAGCCCACTGTGTCTGAATGCTGCCTTCTTTGAACTCGTGGTTCAGCCGGCGGGCTATTTCTTAACAGGGGTCAAGGGGTCACCTGTAATAAGACTAGTTCCCGAGTTACAACTCTGGATTTGAACCAGCAAGGTTCCCATCAACATCGGGGTGGGTCCCCCTAGCCCTTGCAGGTCCTCCTACGAACTGCAAGGCAGCAGCTGGTGACCGATGATTCCTCTGCCTCTTCTGCCGTTGGGATGTTGTCAACACACACTTCTGCTTTCCTAGCCGTTGACCACTCAGTTCAAAATTGTGTTTGGTCTGCAAGAGCTATTTCATTTCACACAAGTTCACTGGCAAGCCAGTGAGGACCCACTATCCACCACCTGGGACACGCCACGTGGGAGTATCACCTCTCCCGTAACAACATAATAATGTAATAACAACGTAATAACCTACCGTTATTATTAATAAGATGTAGCAACATATATAGTGCCACAAAAATTATTAGCAACTCTGTGATTTTTTCCTTTGAATTAAAGAATATATTGTACCCGGATGAGATGGGCCTTAGTTATCATGATTTGATATTATAATATAAATGCAGACATATGGGAATATCAAATTATGTACTGTGGCAGTTTTGTGTGGATGGAAGAGTTTAGCCTGTCCTAATGGGTAGAATATTTCCTGGTCAGATGCTAAGAGGATTAAAAGCAAGCGCTCATAACATCAGAAATAATTACTACAAGGAAGTGAAGGAGCATTTATTTCTGAACAAGGCGAGGCCAAGTGAATCACTGATACGGAGAATATGACGAACTAGAGTTTCCAACGCCTCGAGGCATTTTGTTGTCAGGTTGTCAGGAAAAGATATTTAAACTAACCGCTGCAATGTTAGCCAATGACAAAATTTATCAGAGACTCGCAGATGCGCCAACATAAGAGAAACCAAGGTGAACTCCAGTTAGCTTCTCCGATAAAAATAATTAAATTATTCCAACCACAAAATTGAATAGTGGGGATTTTTGTGATGTCATTCCCATGTTGAATAATTGTAATTGTAATAAATTAAAGTAAAGAATTCTAGGAAATGACCCACGCTATCTCGCCATTGGTCAAGATGATCACGCCATCAGGGACGCCGACTTAGAGTTGAAAGTACGTTAGTAGTCATGAAGGTGAAGACGAATGGTGATAATTATTCAGAATATCGAGTGTAAATTATCAGTATTACTGTATGTGAAAATAATATATTTCTCAACATTTCATGTGTTGAAATTTAAAGGATCGACGGAATGCCGATAGTACCTTTTGAAGGCAGTGTTCAGAGCCTGAAATAAATATTTCATGATAGACGGTGTAACAATTATTGTGGCAGGGAACTGTAGGAGTGAGGCGATGACAAGACGGCCTCCTATACAACAGGAAGTGCCGGATAAAGAACGCGATACACGCCGGTTCGAATGAAACGACACTTCGTCGTAATGTGTCACAACTCGTGGTTCGGGCTCAAAGAAGAATAATATTGTGCAAATGTAATGGGTCTAGAGGCACCTATAAAGTGGTTTTTTTTAAATTCTTGTATAAATCATTGTAAATTACCTAGTAAGATGTTAATCATGGGTAATCGCCCAGAAGTGTTTTGTTGTGTTAATTTTATAAAATGCAATATGATGAACGAGTAAATCACCATGGGGCCATGAGGCTTCTCATCTGCTACGAGACAATGGAATTCTACATAGGAATGAGTACACAAATTTAATATTTGGGGATGTTATCGCGACAAAACGGGATTCAGTGTAGATTAATCATGGTTACTTAACATGGATCGCCTCCCGAATCCATGATTTTTTGATAGACGGACGAACTAATTTATATTAACGTAATAATGGATTAGATTAATTAATTGAGTATTTGTTGTATATAATGTAAATGTGGGATATTTCTTTCAATTAATGCATGCTGTTTGTGAATACTTTGATTTAAGTTCATTTCAAGTGTTAGATTTCTTTTTGTGCCAACCCATTTATTTGATTTTCAATCACTGCGGTGATTATTTGTATGTTAGTTTGAATATTTGTTACAAGACAGCCAGATTATGAAAGTGCCAGAGTGTAAAATTTGTGTTGCATACGGAAGGTAATAATAATAATAATAATAATAATAATAATAATAATAATAATAATAATAATAATAATAATAATAATAATAATAATAATAATAATACTGCTTTGTCTGCTTTGGGTGTTTGCAAGTTCTATAATAATAATACTGCTTGGTGTGTTTGCGAGTGAGAGATAATAATAATGTTTGTGAGTTGGCAAAGGAAAGTAAATTAATAATAATAATAATAATAATAATAATAATAATGAGATTTTGTGCGTTTTCAAGTTAAAGTATAATAATAATAATGATAATGCTTTGGGAGTTTGCTAGCGGAAATAATAATCAATGTGGAGATAACATGTAGCATTAAAGACTTTAATTTGGGCAGTAAATTTGATTTATATGTAAATTGTTGATTTCACATTTTTGGACTCTATAATTACCATAACAATTTGTTTAAAAGCAATAGAGGCACGTGAATAGAATGGTCACGATATGTTGAAAGCCCAGAGTGGTTTGAGCCTATATTTAGAGTTGGAAGTCATGAGGGACAAAAATCCAGCATGAAGTAAAATTGAGCTGTACTGTTTATGATGATGAAATAGATGAATCTCAAGGCCTAAGATGATATAAAATGCCGATTCCGGTGTTATGAGTGGCAGAATCCACGCAGCGAGGATTAATTTATGAATTAAATGTTTGAAGAGTTCCAATGAAAAAAAGATGGACTTCAAATGAATTGGAAGGAATAGTTTAGCAATCGCCGGCATTGGAGGTATTTGCCCAGCCGCGATGTGCCATAGGTTGTGAGATGTGTCTTGGGAGGACATGTGTCCCCATAAAATTAACAGCAGTACGAAACTGAAGGTGCGGTCCCGAATACCGAGTTGTCCCGACCAATATAAAGCAGATATTGGTGGTTCAGAACGGGATTTAACATATGTGACTGAATTCTAAAGAGTGGAAATTAAAATATCAAACTTTCCATTTATAATAATAATAATAATAATAATAATAATAATAATAATAATAATCCAAGTGAATCTTGTCTTAAATCAATTGTGTAGTGCCAAAGTACACCAAAATTGTAAAAGCTTATGCGTTAACCATAAATATCTCTAACGGTAGTGTAAAACGTGAAATTAAGTTACCATAATAATAATAATAATAATAATAATAATAATAATAATAATAATAATAATATGAAGAGGAATAATAGGAAGAATTTATTAGATTAATTTGAGAATAATTATGGTGAGATCAATGTAAAATATTAAATCCATGATGAATAAGTGATGCGATAATGATAATCTCCACAGATAATAATAATAATAATAATAATAATAATAATAATAATAATAATAAGTTGAAGAAGAAGAAGAACTTACAATAGTATTTTGAGAATAAGAATTATGAGGAAAGGAACTTAAGATATTTTATGGACGATGATTCATTGTTACGAATGACAAAATAATAATAATAATAATAATAATAATAATAATAATAATAATAATAATAATAATAATAATAATAATTTATTGGGAAACTGATCATTAATTTGTGCAGATGAATTACGAGGAAGAACAACCCTTCGTTTGAAATTTCGGCAAGGGTTAACATATAATCATCCCAGATGACAAATGATAATAATCAAATATAGGATTATAATTGAAATTAATGATAATATTAAAATAATTGATGGTAATCACAGAATATGATAATGATCAGATAAAGAATGATAATGATATTATTTAATAATCATAGGAAGATATGATAGGGACAGTCGTCATGTGTCGAACTGGTCGGAACCAGATGTTGGGTTTCCACGGGGGAGATTGTTAGTGGTAGATGCAAAATAACCCACGGACGGCACATGTCTTCATTGTCAGAGCATAGTAATGAACCTTTCCGTACGCCTTGTCGTATTGACAAAAGTAAATATTGAGATAAGCTTTGAGTTAATGAGCTATACCTGGCATGTTTGTGAATCTGGAAATAAAGGCTAGAGTGTGTCTGTACTATAAATTCCCGTCTTAAATACGATAACATTTCCACGGTGGGGGTCTGGCTCACCACAATGTACATACCGGAAGTGACTTATGTCCAACGGAACAGGGAGATGACAGTAAATAGTTACTCTCATGCCTTCGTCTCGGAAAGAAGATCTCCAGCGGTGAAACGTCCACTCATATGGATGTGGATTCGATCCCTAGTAACCAATGGGGCGAATTCACCAAATATTTTACACTACCAGAGTAGTGAGGTGAATCCAAGTATTATGTCATTCTTTTTCAGGATGGAATTTACCCAATGTAATAATTGTCATGTGCAGTTTGCAAAATAAGTCAATAAATTGCTCCTCATTGCAATTTCAATAGGAAACAGTTTCCATATCTTTTTATTGTAGTTAGTCCAGTATACCCATGAAATTTAAGTTGTCACTTCCCAGTCCTATTGTGGAGTCCATAATTTGTATCCATGAACGAGCCGTCCCCGTTACCTTAATTTGCATGCCCCGTTCATCCCTGTGTTCATTTGGTGCACCAATATATATTTTTTTTTTAATTATTTTTTTAAAAAATCTTTTACGAACTGATCACCCCTGAGATTAAGGCTAGTCTGGGACTCAGGAGATGAGTGGGTGCAATATTATCATGTTTTAATGTGGTGGATGTGTAGAAAGTAATACAATCTATAGATTTTCTGAAAGCTCATTTTATTTTTCTAATGGTAATGTAACAATTTATTTTATGGCTTTTATACATGGCAGGTTGTGCAGGATTTATTGATGGAAAGAAGAAGACCAACATTTTGCATTTTATGTGTTAGTGTGTATTGTGCCATTAGATGGCAGTAAATGCTTCTGATAGTTTTATTCATTGTTCATAAATGTCTCTGTAATGCATACAGTTGATTTCTACTTCTTTTCTTAATAATGCCTCTGAATGTTCATAAAAAAATTTCATGATTACCCGTTATCTTTGTTATTGTAAGTGTTTGACTGACAAATTTGGGTTTTAAAATGTGTAAAAAATGTGATATAACATCGAGAAAGGCTGCAGAGATTGCAGCATTAAGCAAATGTAGAAAAACAAAAGATGAGATAGCACAAACAGTGGGAATGCATAAAAGTATAACTGGGAGGCAATTGGCTAAGTTTCGAGACGGGTCTAAAATCAACATTGATGGAAGTGATGGGGGTTGGAGAGTGTTTCAGAAGGCAAGTAAAGTTCTGAATCTAGCCTGTACTCTAAAGACTGCGAAGTTTCTGAACAGTGTAATGATTTGGGGATGTTTCTCATACAATGGTATTGGGCGTATTGAAGCCTTAGAATCCACCGTCAATGGAGAGAAGTACAAGAAAATTTTGGAGATGATGATATCATCAGAAAGAGATTTGTTTGCAGGACAACCATTCATTTTTCAGGATGATTCAGCACCCTGGCATTGTTCAAAAGTGGTTAAAGAGTTCCTAAGTGAGCAAGAAAATGTCACAGCACTATCTTGGCCTGGCAATTCACCAGATCTATATCCAACTGAAAATTTGTGGATGATTCTGAAGAAGAAAATAAGAGAAAGGAAGCCTCAAACAAGAAATCTCACTTCGAACATTGATATAGGAATTAGATGTTTATTAAGACTTTCATATGGAGCATGGCATTGTATGAAAGTGAAACATGGAAGAAACTAGTTCAGAGGATAGAGAATATAAACTTTTGAAATGTGGTGTTACAGAGGAATGCTGAAGGTGCAATGGGTACTCGAATCATGAATGAAGAGATACTGAATCGAAGTGGTGAGAGATAGTATTGGTTAAATTTGATGAGAAGAAGAGAGAATGATAGGACGCATCTTAAGACAACTACGACTTGTTCAGTTTGTTTTTGAGAGAAGTGTATGTGGTAAGAACAGTAGGGGTAGACCACGGTATGAATATGACAAGCAGATTAGAGCAGATCTAGGATGTAATAATTATGTAGAAAGGAAAAGATTCGCACATGACAGGATGGCATGGAGTGCTGCATCAAACCAATCAATGGACTGAGGACTCAAAACAAAAAAACAACAACGGTTATGACCTCCATTGTTGCATAGATTTGCTCATTAATTTTTCATTGTAATCACAATATGTTTATCTTATCTACATTCTTGTTTTGTGGATTTAGTAGCAGCAACAGCAGCAGCAGCAGTAGTATTCCCTATCATCATCATCATCTCCGACTTGTTTTGACTGAATGGTCAGCGTACTGCCCTTCGGTTTATAGGATCCCAGGTTCGATTTCTGGGTGGTCGGGGATTTTAACCTTCACTGGTTAATTCCAATGGCTTGGGGGGCTGGGTGTTTGTGCTGTCCCCAACATCCCTGCAACTCACACACCACACACAACACTATCCTCCACCACAATAACACGCAGTTACCTATACATGGCAGATGCCGCCCACCCTTATCGGAGAGTCTGCCTTACGAGGGCTGCACCCAGCTAAAAATACCCACACGAAATTATTATTACTATCATCAAAATCATAATCCAGTGCACACGGCCACTATGTCCGCCATGCCACTGTACAACTATGGGAAGGGCCGCAAGCTGGCCAGCTCCAATGGCACACACTTCACCGAGGAAGGTCCACCCTCTCCCTACTACCATCACCAGGCAGAGGAGAGCCAGTTGCATAATGGTGAGAGCTCCTGCCGCTGCTATTTGTATAGTCTTGCTCCCTCATTGGAGGTCTCCGGCGTTATGGCATGCCAAGATTATTAGTCTTTGGGAAGATTCTGGGAGGCGTGTCCCTCCTGGAAGCACTCAGATGGGATGGGCCCAGGTGTATATAAGGCAGAAGCGGCCTGCAAGGTTGCTTCAGTTCAGCGTGAGCTCAGCCAGTGAGCGAAGGAGAGCTAGTAGTTATGAGTTAAGTCCAAGTAGTTGGAGTTGAGCTCAGTGTGAGCTCAGTGGTTGAGATCTATCATGACAGTTGTGTTGCCAGTTAGCGGCTGAGTGTGAGTGACAAGCTGTGTTGAGTGGGGCAGTCTGTGGAGTGTCCGTCTGTCAAACTTAGGACTTGTTCTGCACGCTTGTCATCGTGAATTGTGTCTCTGGGGCCAGCTGCTGTAGAGAACGTCACGTGTGGTGCAGCGTGGGAGAGAACATTGGTTGTTGGCATGGGGCTGTGAACAGAGTTTTACTGGAGTGTGGACAGCGAACATCATCCTGAACTGCGAGACTGTTATGTGCGGAGTGCAAACTGTGGATTGGGACAGCAGCAACGAAGTGACTGAGTGATACTGTGGTGTTAGTGACCAAAGTCTGTGTGAATTAGTGTGAATGAACAGTAAGGACGAGAGTGAGAGTTGCAAATTATCAACCTCATGGTCAGTACCGACGAATTATACAACAAAGTGAAGTAGACCAATGAATCCACCTAATCAGTACAATATCTGCCTGCTGTCATTTCTTGATGGTTACAGTACTTTTGCATCCATCTCTTGGCACAGGCCAGAGCAAAGTGTAGCTTCCACTGACGTCCCAGTCTCATCCATGGCTATGGCAATATGGAAGCTGCTGGGGTATGGGTGGTGCTGATTAATGACTTTCAAAGCACAACCAGTGTGTCTGAGTGTCATGAAAGGTGTTGCTCATAGGGTTAGTTGTGCTACAATAGCACTGTCTAGCCCAGTGAGGAAAGCAACGGCAAACTACCACACTCCTCATCTTGCCTAGTACGCCTCATTTTGGTACTGCTATTGGTTTTTGTGGTTTCCCTATAACTGCATAGCCTTTGGTGAAAGAGGGGAAGTAAACAAAATTAACCATATCTAGTCTTGTTGCCTAAAATACTTGCGATAACATATCCACATATTTAAAAAAAATATAGTCCTCATGTTAGCATGCTATCTCAGATCTACGAAGAAAAAGAACAAATTATTCCCGTCTTCTTGTAAAGTCTTATCTTGTTTAAAAGATTGTAAGTAATGTACATATGAAGAAAATTGATGATGTTTGCAGTGAAATTTGACACTTCACTGGAGAAAAGAGTATCTTGCATTTGACTATGCTTATTAGGCGGTTGGTGGTTCGCAACTCAATCTGACACCAGAAAAAGGAGAATAGGAATGAAAGTGTATAATTTAGGCTGTGATAATGTAAGCTGTTTGGATCTTTGTAGACTTCCCTAATATTGGAAGTGCCTTGCCTTACAATCATAAGTAGATTGAACAAAGGTTAACTAATGAACAATCTTGAAAACATCCATATTTATTTAGACCAGCTGGTTAAGAAGGATAAAAACCTGAATGACGCCTTCGAACATAAGAATCCTCTTTACGAGTATATCTTAATTTACCTGAAGATACTAGGAAGGAAACACTACATTCCAAAGATCAGCATAAACAAACTTGGATCCCCTGATTCTCAGTCGAGATCTCTGGCCCCTCAGGAAAAAGCAACATGGAGGTTGAGGACGCCCTTTTCCCCTATCTCCCTACCTCGCTGCACTAGCGAACATGTTCCAACTTAACCACCTCAGTATAACACCAGATGGTGAGCTGAAGCAACGGCTGGGAGACTACTCCCAAGAAATATGAGGCAGGAGTGACACTTCCAATATCAGGGTAAGTCTACAAAGATCTAAACAGTTTGAATTTATTTTATCATGGCCTAAATTATACATTTATGTTTCTATTCTCCTTTTTCCAGTTACAGATCGAGTTGCAAACCACCAACCGCCTAATAAGCACAGTCACATGCAAGACATCCATACGCTTTTCTACAATGAAGTGTCAAATTTCACAGCAAATATCACCAGTTTTCTACATATGTAGAACACTCAGAGTCTTTTAAACAAGACACGACTCTACAAGACAGAATATTCTTTTTCTTTTTCTCAGTAGATCTGAGATTGCATGCTAACACGAGGACTATATTTTTAACAATATTTGGAAATGATATCACAAGTGTTTCAGGTAATAAGTTTTTAATCTAAGACTAGATATAGTTAATTTTGTTTACCTCTGTTACAAAGTCAACGTTTTTATGGTGGTGCGAATGCTTTACGACTAATATTTGAAAAAATATGTTTTTATATTCTTAATTATATCACCTAAACACGTTGTAGCTGATGTTTAGTTACTAAACAAAACATGTACTACTGAAATGTAAATATGCCTAAGGCAAAAAACATATTGTACCGATTAAGTGGAGCAAGCTGTGTAATTATGTGTCATGGGCTATGAGCGCAAGCTGTGATCTCTGTATGCCTGTGAGTGTTAATGTGTAACAAATAACGTAGTTAAACCTATTCAGTACAAATAAATAAGAAGTGTAGATTTACATTTCTATTTAATTATAAGCGGAAGCGGTAACGGTTTCGACCCCAATCTGGGTCATCAATTACGACCTGAAACATCTGCAAGAAGAAGCGCACTGTGCATATACGTTTTTCATTTGTTTCTGGTATTGTGCTTTTTACCATTTTTTCTCTTCACAATTGTTTTTTACGTCAACTGTTCTAAAGAATCTACAAGATCCTAGTTACATACTTCAATTATATTAAATTATATTATTTATATACACACACATTTTCACAATCAAAACAATTACGGACTGGATTATCAAGCTATTCACCGAGTTCCGTCAGCATTTGAAAGCACAGTGCCGGACACTGAGTGTGTTGCCCTGATCTTCAGGAGCCAGCAATTCGCTTCAATCAAGCGACTCGTCTTCGATTTCTACACTATTTTGGACTTCATATTCATTAAATTATGCTGTGACTTTTCACCTGATAATATATGCATGCTGTCTCACTTAACTCTTCACCTCTTCTCGTAAACATTTGGAAAATGCTGAACTTTGCGTGTGTTGTGCTACTATTCAGAAGATCGCGCCTTACTTCATATAATGATATAGATGTTGATTCCCATAGGGAATCTGAAATATTTGTCCTGAATGAGTAAATTTATAATACCAATATAAATGGTCCGTTATTGGACATTATAAATTTTCCAGCTAACTCATTCTTGGTTGCCAGCGTTTCGCCCTCGTGTGCTAGGGTGGGCTCATCAGTTGGTACCTAGCACACCTACCAATACGCTGGCTAGTGCATACCGTGGAGGCCACTGCGTAGGCTAACTGGAGCCACCGGCAGTGCCAATGCACTAAGAGACTTTGTCTCATTATCAAAAATTGATGCCTGCTTGGCCATCAGATGATATAGATGTTGATTCCCATAGGGAATCTGAAATATTTGTCCTGAATGAGTAAATTTATAATACCAATATAAATGGTCCGTTATTGGACATTATAAATTTTCCAGCTAACTCATTCTTGGTTGCCAGCGTTTCGCCCTCGTGTGCTAGGGTGGGCTCATCAGTTGGTACCTAGCACACCTACCAATACGCTGGCTAGTGCATACCGTGGAGGCCACTGCGTAGGCTAACTGGAGCCACCGGCAGTGCCAATGCACTAAGACACTTTGTCTCATTATCAAAAATTGATGCCTGCTTGGCCATCAGATGATATAGATGTTGATTCCCATAGGGAATCTGAAATATTTGTCCTGAATGAGTAAATTTATAATACCAATATAAATGGTCCGTTATTGGACATTATAAATTTTCCAGCTAACTCATTCTTGGTTGCCAGCGTTTCGCCCTCGTGTGCTAGGGTGGGCTCATCAGTTGGTACCTAGCACACCTACCAATACGCTGGCTAGTGCATACCGTGGAGGCCACTGCGTAGGCTAACTGGAGCCACCGGCAGTGCCAATGCACTAAGAGACTTTGTCTCATTATCAAAAATTGATGCCTGCTTGGCCATCAGATGATATAGATGTTGATTCCCATAGGGAATCTGAAATATTTGTCCTGAATGAGTAAATTTATAATACCAATATAAATGGTCTGTTATTGGACATTATAAATTTTCCAGCTAACTCATTCTTGGTTGCCAGCGTTTCGCCCTCGTGTGCTAGGGTGGGCTCATCAGTTGGTACCTAGCACACCTACCAATACGCTGGCTAGTGCATACCGTGGAGGCCACTGCGTAGGCTAACTGGAGCCACCGGCAGTGCCAATGCACTAAGAGACTTTGTCTCATTATCAAAAATTGATGCCTGCTTGGCCATCAGATGATATAGATGTTGATTCCCATAGGGAATCTGAAATATTTGTCCTGAATGAGTAAATTTATAATACCAATATAAATGGTCCGTTATTGGACATTATAAATTTTCCAGCTAACTCATTCTTGGTTGCCAGCGTTTCGCCCTCGTGTGCTAGGGTGGGCTCATCAGTTGGTACCTAGCACACCTACCAATACGCTGGCTAGTGCATACCGTGGAGGCCACTGCGTAGGCTAACTGGAGCCACCGGCAGTGCCAATGCACTAAGACACTTTGTCTCATTATCAAAAATTGATGCCTGCTTGGCCATCAGATGATATAGATGTTGATTCCCATAGGGAATCTGAAATATTTGTCCTGAATGAGTAAATTTATAATACCAATATAAATGGTCCGTTATTGGACATTATAAATTTTCCAGCTAACTCATTCTTGGTTGCCAGCGTTTCGCCCTCGTGTGCTAGGGTGGGCTCATCAGTTGGTACCTAGCACACCTACCAATACGCTGGCTAGTGCATACCGTGGAGGCCACTGCGTAGGCTAACTAGAGCCACCGGCAGTGCCAATGCACTAAGAGACTTTGTCTCATTATCAAAAATTGATGCCTGCTTGGCCATCAGATGATATAGATGTTGATTCCCATAGGGAATCTGAAATATTTGTCCTGAATGAGTAAATTTATAATACCAATATAAATGGTCCGTTATTGGACATTATAAATTTTCCAGCTAACTCATTCTTGGTTGCCAGCGTTTCGCCCTCGTGTGCTAGGGTGGGCTCATCAGTTGGTACCTAGCACACCTACCAATACGCTGGCTAGTGCATACCGTGGAGGCCACTGCGTAGGCTAACTGGAGCCACCGGCAGTGCCAATGCACTAAGAGACTTTGTCTCATTATCAAAAATTGATGCCTGCTTGGCCATCAGATGATATAGATGTTGATTCCCATAGGGAATCTGAAATATTTGTCCTGAATGAGTAAATTTATAATACCAATATAAATGGTCCGTTATTGGACATTATAAATTTTCCAGCTAACTCATTCTTGGTTGCCAGCGCTTCGCCCTCGTGTGCTAGGGTGGGCTCATCAGTTGGTACCTAGCACACCTACCAATACGCTGGCTAGTGCATACCGTGGAGGCCACTGCGTAGGCTAACTGGAGCCACCGGCAGTGCCAATGCACTAAGACACTTTGTCTCATTATCAAAAATTGATGCCTCCTTGGCCATCAGATGATATAGATGTTGATTCCCATAGGGAATCTGAAATATTTGTCCTGAATGAGTAAATTTATAATACCAATATAAATGGTCCGTTATTGGACATTATAAATTTTCCAGCTAACTCATTCTTGGTTGCCAGCGTTTCGCCCTCGTGTGCTAGCTGGAAAATTTATAATGTCCAATAACGGACCATTTATATTGGTATTATAAATTTACTCATTCAGGACAAATATTTCAGATTCCCTATGGGAATCAACATCTATATCATCTGATGGCCAAGCAGGCATCAATTTTTGATAATGAGACAAAGTCTCTTAGTGCATTGGCACTGCCGGTGGCTCCAGTTAGCCTACGCAGTGGCCTCCACGGTATGCACTAGCCAACGTATTGGTAGGTGTGCTAGGTACCAACTGATGAGCCCACCCTAGCACACGAGGGCGAAACGCTGGCAACCAAGAATGAGTTAGCTGGAAAATTTATAATGTCCAATAACGGACCATTTATATTGGTATTATAAATTTACTCATTCAGGACAAATATTTCAGATTCCCTATGGGAATCAACATCTATATCATCTGATGGCCAAGCAGGCATCAATTTTTGATAATGAGACAAAGTCTCTTAGTGCATTGGCACTGCCGGTGGCTCCAGTTAGCCTACGCAGTGGCCTCCACGGTATGCACTAGCCAGCGTATTGGTAGGTGTGCTAGGTACCAACTGATGAGCCCACCCTAGCACACGAGGGCGAAACGCTGGCAACCAAGAATGAGTTAGCTGGAAAATTTATAATGTCCAATAACGGACCATTTATATTGGTATTATAAATTTACTCATTCAGGACAAATATTTCAGATTCCCTATGGGAATCAACATCTATATCATCTGATGGCCAAGCAGGCATCAATTTTTGATAATGAGACAAAGTCTCTTAGTGCATTGGCACTGCCGGTGGCTCCAGTTAGCCTACGCAGTGGCCTCCACGGTATGCACTAGCCAGCGTATTGGTAGGTGTGCTAGGTACCAACTGATGAGCCCACCCTAGCACACGAGGGCGAAACGCTGGCAACCAAGAATGAGTTAGCTGGAAAATTTATAATGTCCAATAACGGACCATTTATATTGGTATTATAAATTTACTCATTCAGGACAAATATTTCAGATTCCCTATGGGAATCAACATCTATATCATCTGATGGCCAAGCAGGCATCAATTTTTGATAATGAGACAAAGTCTCTTAGTGCATTGGCACTGCCGGTGGCTCCAGTTAGCCTACGCAGTGGCCTCCACGGTATGCACTAGCCAGCGTATTGGTAGGTGTGCTAGGTACCAACTGATGAGCCCACCCTAGCACACGAGGGCGAAACGCTGGCAACCAAGAATGAGTTAGCTGGAAAATTTATAATGTCCAATAACGGACCATTTATATTGGTATTATAAATTTACTCATTCAGGACAAATATTTCAGATTCCCTATGGGAATCAACATCTATATCATCTGATGGCCAAGCAGGCATCAATTTTTGATAATGAGACAAAGTCTCTTAGTGCATTGGCACTGCCGGTGGCTCCAGTTAGCCTACGCAGTGGCCTCCACGGTATGCACTAGCCAGCGTATTGGTAGGTGTGCTAGGTACCAACTGATGAGCCCACCCTAGCACACGAGGGCGAAACGCTGGCAACCAAGAATGAGTTAGCTGGAAAATTTATAATGTCCAATAACGGACCATTTATATTGGTATTATAAATTTACTCATTCAGGACAAATATTTCAGATTCCCTATGGGAATCAACATCTATATCATCTGATGGCCAAGCAGGCATCAATTTTTGATAATGAGACAAAGTCTCTTAGTGCATTGGCACTGCCGGTGGCTCCAGTTAGCCTACGCAGTGGCCTCCACGGTATGCACTAGCCAGCGTATTGGTAGGTGTGCTAGGTACCAACTGATGAGCCCACCCTAGCACACGAGGGCGAAACGCTGGCAACCAAGAATGAGTTAGCTGGAAAATTTATAATGTCCAATAACAGACCATTTATATTGGTATTATAAATTTACTCATTCAGGACAAATATTTCAGATTCCCTATGGGAATCAACATCTATATCATCTGATGGCCAAGCAGGCATCAATTTTTGATAATGAGACAAAGTCTCTTAGTGCATTGGCACTGCCGGTGGCTCCAGTTAGCCTACGCAGTGGCCTCCACGGTATGCACTAGCCAGCGTATTGGTAGGTGTGCTAGGTACCAACTGATGAGCCCACCCTAGCACACGAGGGCAAACGCTGGCAACCAAGAATGAGTTAGCTGGAAAATTTATAATGTCCAATAACGGACCATTTATATTGGTATTATAAATTTACTCATTCAGGACAAATATTTCAGATTCCCTATGGGAATCAACATCTATATCATCTGATGGCCAAGCAGGCATCAATTTTTGATAATGAGACAAAAGTCTCTTAGTGCATTGGCACTGCCGGTGGCTCCAGTTAGCCTACGCAGTGGCCTCCACGGTATGCACTAGCCAGCGTATTGGTAGGTGTGCTAGGTACCAACTGATGAGCCCACCCTAGCACACGAGGGCGAAACGCTGGCAACCAAGAATGAGTTAGCTGGAAAATTTATAATGTCCAATAACGGACCATTTATATTGGTATTATAAATTTACTCATTCAGGACAAATATTTCAGATTCCCTATGGGAATCAACATCTATATCATCTGATGGCCAAGCAGGCATCAATTTTTGATAATGAGACAAAGTCTCTTAGTGCATTGGCACTGCCGGTGGCTCCAGTTAGCCTACGCAGTGGCCTCCACGGTATGCACTAGCCAGCGTATTGGTAGGTGTGCTAGGTACCAACTGATGAGCCCACCCTAGCACACGAGGGCGAAACGCTGGCAACCAAGAATGAGTTAGCTGGAAAATTTATAATGTCCAATAATGGACCATTTATATTGGTATTATAAATTTACTCATTCAGGACAAATATTTCAGATTCCCTATGGGAATCAACATCTATATTATCTGATGGCCAAGCAGGCATCAATTTTTGATAATGAGACAAAGTCTCTTAGTGCATTGGCACTGCCGGTGGCTCTAGTTAGCCTACGCAGTGGCCTCCACGGTATGCACTAGCCAGCGTATTGGTAGGTGTGCTAGGTACCAACTGATGAGCCCACCCTAGCACACGAGGGCGAAACGCTGGCAACCAAGAATGAGTTAGCTGGAAAATTTATAATGTCCAATAACGGACCATTTATATTGGTATTACTTCATATAAGTGACTGACCTACTTCTTCTAATTTTTACGATTTAAAATCACATAGTGCCAATCCCCATCATCTTATTTTGCCTCTTCAACTGTTTTTGTGAAAGACTCATTCTTTAATTTCTTATTTACCTATGCACTGTTTTTGCATTTTATTCGGCTGATGATGACCCAGATTGGGGTCGAAATCGGTACCGCTTCCACTTATAATTAAATAGAAATGTAACTCTACATTTCTTATTTATTTGTATTGAATAGGTTGAACTACGTTATTTGTTATTTCAATTTAATTGTGATACAGTTCAATACGGAACATCATGAAATTTTTATCTTTAAATGTTAATGTGTAGACAAGTAATTGGTTAATAAATTTTAGAAGTAGAAAGCTTCCAGTTTCTGTACTCATTTATTTACACCACAGACCCATTACAGTAATGTGACAATGAAGGCCGAGACTGTAGGGGAGGCAGCAAGAGGTAACAAAACTGGTGGAGCAGCAGCAATGTCGGCAGGCCAGCAGCAAGCAAAACAACAGTGTTGGCACATTGTTGAGGCTCACAATAAAAAAGCTCCAAGAAGAATATGGAATATGATTAACAATGAAAAATGTGCCCAGAATGACCTGTAAGTGGAAACTATGCAAATCTTTTGTAGGCCTATACAAGAGTAACCCTGGTGAGACTGAGTAAGTCTTCAATGAGTCAGAGTTGCATGAATTGTGAGCGAGTTATGAGATGATTTTGATCCTGTGCATGAGTGAGTTCTGTACAGAATAAAGACGGTCAAGATTACACAGCGTGCGATGAGGTATGAAGTGAACTGTTCTGAAACTATATTGAGCTGTGAGAAGCTGTTTTGCAGAAGAGAAGTTGGACACGCCTGAGAGAGTGAGTGAGTGAGTGAGGGAGTGAGTGAGTGAAGAGGAGAACTGGAAAACTTTAACATAAGTGAACTTGTAAATAACTGTAAATAGCGGTTTAATAAATTTAGTGGATAGTAAAACACAACACTACCTCTCCGTGTAGTAATTTTAATAAAGATAAAGAGGTGCAGAACTAAATGAGGCCACGGAGTGGATTGCAAATACAGTAGACGACTGTAGAGCAGAGAGTTTATTCAGAGAGGTTTGCAGACTGAATGCTCAAAGACAACAGTCTATAATGAAAATGTATGTATGTATGTATGTATGTATGTATGTATGTATGTATGTTTTCTTACGTGGTAATGCGACTGTCAAATCTCTAAGTCCCCTTCAGTAGTTCCTGGAAGGAATGAGTGCGTCAGCCTGGAAAGCTACCATCTGGCCTGTGGGCACATGAAAACTTCCACTTCTGTTGTCACTTTTGTCTGGTGCCTCCATGAATTTTCTGGAAGGCAAAACTAGAAGATTTGTGTTCTGGCTATACCCGAAAGATACTTGATCTTCATTACCAAGTACAGTATATAAAAGCAGGCTTGCCTCAGAGAGTACAGTATTGTGTTGTTGTGTGTGTAAATATTTTAAGTGATATAGATGGCAATCTGTATGAGTTTTATAGTCAGGGAGATAGAACAGGAGTAATGGCATGCTGCATGATATTAAGTTAAGATCATTGAGAGAAATATCATTGACCATGAAGATACGAACTCTGGGCCATCCAGGCACATTACAGTGAACATTTGAAAGCACACGGATTAACAATAAATAAATCGAAAACTGTTACTATGTCTGTCAACAGGCAGAAGAAGAAAGGAAAAATAATGCTGGAAGGTACATAGCTGGAAACAGTAGACCAATATAAATATCTTGGGTGCATCATTTCAAGTGATAACAGAATACAGCACGAGATTAACAACCGCATTCAAAAATCAGCTCAGTTTTACCATCAAGTTCGGAACCTCCTCTGGAACGAACAAGTTCCCTTAAGATCAAAGCAGATTCTATTCCAATCATACTTCACCCCCATACTAACATATGGCCTAGAAACCTGCACAACAACCCAACAAGTGGATAGCAAACTACAAGCCGCAGAAATGAAGTTCCTACGTACTTTGGTACAGAAGACAAAAAGGGACAGGGTAAGGAATGAAAGAATAAGGGAGGAAGCTGGTGTGTACCCATCCCTGAATGAAAAAGTGACAAGGGCCCGTTTGAAATGGTTTGGCCATGTCAAACTATTGGACGATGGAAGGACATCAAAACAATGGCTACACACAGTCGTGGCCAGAAAACGACCGGTAGGAAGACCTAGGAAGAGATGGCTGGACCAAGTGAAAGAGGACATAGGAACAAGAGGAGTCAGCTGGGATGTCGTCTTGAGAGAAGAGTGGTATATGGACAGACAGAAGTGGAGAGTGCTCGTAAACCACACCCGGGCAACTGGAGTGGAAAACTGATGATGGCGATGATGATGATGATGATGATGATGATGATGATGATTTACTTATAATTTAGTAAGGTTAGCTTCGAAGTAGAACCTTTAAGATACAAATGTCAGTAGCAGGAGAAGAACCGACGAGATTGTGGAGCGCAATAATGTGAAGCAGTATTGGCAAAGTGATATATGTGTTTCTTAATATGTTATGATATCTGTGAGGAATGTGTAATTAAATACGTGACGTATGGAGTAAATAATGTGCATTGATAGTGTTGAATGCTTATAAATAATGGTTATTGTTCACCCAGAGAGACTCAGAGATATGAAAGATGATTTAAGAGAGACATACGAGTTAATTAAAGCGGAGAGATATATTACAAGTAGATTGTCGTGTTAGTGAAATAAACTGATATGAGTTGCGCTCGAGATAAGATGTTCGTCTTTACCGGCTGAACATCTATATTAAAGGAGTTTCAAACTGCGTTGATTAGGGTCTTAAAAATGAAAGGATTAATGTCATTTATTATACAATTCTGCTTGAGGAATTTTAGGAACAGCACATTGAAATTAAAATGCTAGATACACTTCGTGACAGTCCATTGTGATGTAGGGAATGATATGTCACTGTGATGTTGCGATGTTCGGAGATTGATGCCCGGCCAGGACGGTCAATGATCATGATTTCCTGGTGATTATTTATTTGACTGATGTGTTTGTTGCATATGTGATATATGTTTTTATTGTTTATTGGGCAATGCAAATTCTGGTTTGCAGTTGCAAATTTTCTCGATGTGTGAATTAATTTCACTTATGGTTGATTTATTGCGACAACATGGTTCTGTCCTATTGTCATAGAGTCAGTGTAGAATAAGTTGGTTGATTTTAAATTTAGTGTAGGTCCTTTGCTACAGAGCTTGTGTTTATTTCAAGTATTATTGAAACAGCTGACTGTGAGTATGCGAAATATTTTTCTTGTAATGATGAATCAGAATAGTAGATTAAATTTATTCGCGTCAGGGGCAACTATCGATTCGGTCACGTTCCGTATTACTGTACATAGTCGAGAGGAGGATACTATATGAAAGAATGAGTTTAGATAAATTTCGGACTTAAATAAAATTAGGAATGATTTCATAAATTATTGAGGACATAATAACCGAATGATTTAACAAATTTGCAGACTTAAAAATTAATTGATTTTATAATATGAATGATTGAATAATTTTAACGATTTCAGAGGTAATGATTTTTAATGATGTAATGACCTCAGACTTAATGACCATTAATGATTTAATGATTTTAATTTAATAAAGTGAGGAATTTATGAATAATACAACAAATGTTAGGATTTAATAATTTCATACAGCTTCACGTTTTCATGATGGAAAATATTGTAATAAATTATATAATTTAATAATTATAATTATAAGGTTTATGATGTAATAATTAAATAATTTTGAAAGTACGGAAAGTGGATACAGATTAATTGATTCATGAATAGATGGATGTATTTTTGAATTTTTTTGGGATTTCAAAGGTCACTCTGACGAAATAATGGATGTAATGATGGTCAACTACATTTTATTATTATTTTTTTTTGAAATGTGGTGTCAACCAAACATAATGAAGACATAGATGAATTAGGTAAATGGAATTAGTGGAGTGAAGTAATGTTGGTAAATGATAATGAGATAGAATATAAACCAAATTATGTGATGTATTTAGAAGGATTTTCGAATTCATGGATAAGATTTGTTGATTTTTCATGGTCAGAGTTGACATATTGGAAACATTAATTTTGATAACTTGGGTTGACGAATTTATAACAGATGATGACGTATGGAGTGACTTAAAATAGATAATTACGTAAATTGAACAAAACTCAAATGGGTTGAATAAGATAATGAATGATGTATCCATGTACGGTCCGAATTTTTGGTTATTTGTGTAGGAGCATCACTTTGCCAAAGTTTTGCTTTTGATTTCAATAAATCTGTGTTTACTAAAAGGTTCTAATTCAGATCTTCTTATTTAAAATTTATCTTCTCTCTTATCTTTCCCGCTTAGTAATTTAAGGTTAGTTCGTAATATTTGAAGATGTCTCTGTGGGTTGTACCCAGTCAGCGACCCTGTGATTGTCTCATGCCGGTGCCACATTTCAAAGGCTGGAAGGGTAGAGGGTTGAGTACGTGCATTTGCGAGCTCTCTTGTCGACACTGAAGGCGATGTTGGAGTCGGTTAGTAATAACCGTCAACGGCTGTTCTCTAAAGAAAATTCGAACTGAAAGAGGGGAACACGTTTTCGTAATAAATGCATAAATGACTTGGCCGATAGCAGTTGCTAACTCGTTAAAAACAAAGGCTGAAGTAAACTCTCTCTTAATTTTAATGTTATATAGTGAAATTAAGTAAGAATGTGATACATCTCAAGATATGGCAGAGTACATCACTGATTTCAGAGGAGTTTATATTTTCTTGTGTCTAGTTAAATTTCAGAAAGTCTATTCCCAAGTAAATTTTTAACAAGGAGGTTATCATTTCTCTACATGCATTTGAAATTTCATTATACATATACAGTTAGGTTTTCTGATGCCGTTTGAAGATGAAAACTGAAATGTTTGCCACAGAAGCCTCTGGAGTGATACCGTATTTCTCCGAATCCAAGACTTTTTTCTCTCAGAATCATATGTGAAAATTCAAGAGTCGTATTGCATTCGCAGCCTAACAGTAATGAACACCACTAGCAACTACCATGGTAACCACGCTGCTTCTTTTCACCCCACGCGTGCACACACAAAACTCGTTGACAATAAACGACCACATCATTATTTTATACATCGCTAGCCGCGGCAACCGGTTGTACAGTGCCTCTATGTAACGTCACTGGATTTTGGGAAATAGCAAAGAGAAAATGACGTTCTAATAGCCTCTATAAAAACGTTTCTCAAATCTGCAGAATGGCATCAAAACATGCAAGCCTTCGAATTCTTAGAAAGGCAATGGCTCAGTGGCAGAGGTATAATGCGTCTACTGTACCTAATGCTTAGTAAAATTAAGTTTTATAGACAGCAGGAATATCTTCCTGAATGATTGTCGTATTGTAAAGATACGTAGAAGAGATTCTGCCGGCAAATTTTCAACGGGTTTTCGTCAATATTATATGCCAATTTTTAGTTAATGGTTATTAAACACCCGCAAATGTAGAATATTGTGCAGCCTCAAGAAAATACGGCATAGGCCTAACTAAAGCCAATATTCAGCATTAGCTTGAAGATAAAGATAGCTAAAAATTGCGTACTATACAAAAAAATACATTCAGTGGCCCGCAACAAGGACGCTTTAAAGAAGTCGAAGATGAATTTGTGATGTATGTGCACGAAAACCGCAAGGGCGGATTGGCCATACCATGGTGCAGTAAACTCGTTCGTTGACCTTGAACGTCCACGATTAGGCCTATTCATCGCTAGCCGCTGAAGTTAGCCGAACCCGGCAAGCGACACGTGCGTCTAACAGCCGGTTGTAGCTGACGCTGAGTAAAGGTAACAGTTCTTTAGACAAGCAAGAATATTTTTCTGATGGATTGTTGTATTTTATAGAGACGCGTGGAATAGATATTGCCGGCAAATAATCAACAGGTTCTCTTCGATATTATGATACCAATTTTAAGTTAAAGGTTATTAAACTCGTGGAAATAAAGAATAATTGTGCAGCCACAAAAATATCCGACATACCTAAAGCCAATGTTCAACGTTGGCGTGAAGACAAAGATAGTCTAAAAATGCGTACTGTACAAGAAAGGCATGTATATGATTTTACTAAGTACTTTTCAAGTCTGATTTAGATTTTTTGAAGGAAAAAGTGGGGTTTATATTGCTTTCAAGTTGTCTTGGATGAAATTAAATATACTGTTTCACGTACTTTCTGACTTCGAAAAATAACACACAAGTAAGCTGTAGTATGGATATCATCTGCAAAAACGCAAGTTTCGAACAAACTGATTGCCGTTTCATACCTATTTTAATGTGTACGGGAGTTTTCCCAACTCTTACCAAAAAACCGGATATAACGACAATTCGCTATAGCGAGTTAATTTTTTGCTGTTATGAATTCTCGCTATAGCGGATTTCTACTGTATTTGTATTAACACACTACTCTTAAGAGTGAGAATGATGAAGACCTTTTCAAATATTTCTCAAAACACACACACACTCACACACTCTCTCTCTCTCTCTCTCTCTCTCTCTCTCTCTCTGTGTGTGTTTCCATTAATATGCCGTAATAAATTATATCTCACCTGGAAAAAGCCATATGCCATGAACTTTTCAACTTCACGAGGAATTTTCATGAAAGAATATATTTTCTCTCTCCTGGCTGAGAATCGTTCTTCATCATGTTCCAACAGATAACTTCTTGTTAGTTCTACATTTAAGAACTGTAACAAGGAGGGTTGATGTTCACTACCTGAAAACAGAAAACATTACACATTAATATAACATGGTATTACATTGCTTACCTTTAATTTATAATGGCATAACTTTTAAGCTAATTAACAATGCATTAACTTTTATCTTGACCTTGCAAACATTTTATAGATTTTTAAATACAGTATTAATATAAATACAATAGAGAGATGTATAATCTTCAATCTGTCACTATCTTATGAATATTCCTTCCTTAAAAATATTTCTATGGACTTAAGGAAACAGACTGAAGATCCTCTTGGAAGAGGGGAGATTGGACAGAGAACAAGAGAGAAGTTGTATTAAGTCATATAAAAATCATATACAGAAATATAAGAACATGAAATGACCTTCCTTGATCTGGAAAAGGCATATGATAGTACCCCCAGAACAAAGGTACGGATACCCATGAAACAGAAGGGATATGGGAAACATGATTAAATACATACTAGCAATGTACAACAATTCTTGCGACAGTGCCCAGACCGTTGTGGGTATGACAGAATGGTTTCAAAATGTAACTGGACTAAAACAGGGAAGTGAGCTGTTGCCATTGTTGTTCATAATGGTAATTGATGAAGCAGTGAAGCAAAACAAAGAAAAAATATGGGGACAGAGAGCTGAACGTTTGGGATGAAATTGTGGTATAGGGAGCAAGTGGAGAGGAAGTACACTGTCAACTGGACATACTGAGTATACTGGAAATTATGGAATGAAAATAATAGTGGAGAAAAGCAGGACAATGGTATTGACTGTGAAAATTGGGGGACAAGACCTTGAAATTGGAGAAAGCTTGAAGTACTTGGGAAGCACACACTGATGTAGGATTGAACTTGGAGATCAATACAAGGATTCCACAGGGAAATTCAGGCAAGTGAAATTAAATTTTTATTAAGTATGCTCAAGATAGGAAAGACACAAAATGACAGGGTAAGAAATGAGAATATCAGGAAGAAATCAGAGTAGAAAAAGCTTTCAGACAGATTGGAGAGAAATAAACTAAAATGTTTTTGACTTGTTAAGAGGATGGAAAATGAAATATACCTAAGTTGATAATGGAGGCTAAGATTGAAGGAAGAACAGGAGGCAGACCCGGACTAAGGTAGTTAGACTTAATCAAGAACAGTGTAACAAGAAGGAACTTGGTTAGAAACACAGTGCAGACACAGCAACGGTGGTTGTTTACAGGAAAATGGGACTGGACCAATTAACTGCCCAACCCAGCTGGAGAAGGGAAATTGATTAGGAATATGAATAAGAACACACACACACATATATATATATATATATATTTAAAAACCTATTGTGTGTTCCTAATCATGTTCCTAATTACCTAAATGGGTTTTTCTCCCTCTCTTAAACAAGATGATGTATATTTAAGACTTTTTTTTTTTTTTTGCTTTACGTCGCACCAACACAGATATGTCTTACGGCGACGTATTTAAGATTAATTGTTGGACCAGTCATTAGCAGGTTAGGTTTTATACAATTGCAGCAGTAATGTCATTTAGCAGAGTGGCAGCTGAAAACTACAGTTAGTATAACGTTACTGTTGATCAGTTTTATGGGCTTAGGATATTGAAGGCCACAGCATTTAGTTTTCTTCCTGCCCAGTTTTATTAGGGATCCGATGTCAAGGGAGTCTTTCATTCCGACCTTCTTTCACGGCTCCCTTTCCTTGTATTATTTTATTGTTATCCTTCTCATTCTGAAGGTTATCTTAATAATTGTCCTGATAAATATGGGCTGATGATCAACTGGTTTTGTACCTCATAAAAACAATCAAAAGAAAAAACATAAAGACCATGGTAATGTTTAAGACAACTACAGTACCACCATCGTCACTTAACTCATTCTCATTACCACAATGACCAAACAATTATTTCTATGACAGCGATAGTGCTGATGGTCTCGGCACTAAAATCTAGATTCATGAATACCTCTGTTATCACAGCTCATGTGATAAAAATGTATAGGACATAAATGACTGTAAATTATAGTATTTATAACTCCGTTACATACAGACCTTAGATGAACCGAATATTTCAGGAGGCATTTGGAAGTTTATGAAAAACATAATAATCACAAATATCTCCATTATCACTATGACCTGCACAGTAAATGTGCATAGGCCTAAAATATAAAAGATCAGAAATTACATTTTATATGACTTCTATAATGTAGTTTTTCGATGCAGCTAAAATTAACGAAGAAATTTGACATTTACTGTTCTGGTCCCCTCAATACTGATAGACACTGCATACTAATGAAATAATATGTAGCCTAGTGCACATTCTGGATATCCCAGAACATAAATGCTAAGTTTCGAGATATTCTGCACACAAGAATTGATGATGCCATTGATGCTTTCACGGCCCGAACTTATAGACATTATATAGGCTTTTGGGCTTATGATGTGTCGAGAAAATAAGGTATACGAAATTCCCTGTACTTTCAGCGACGTATACATTGGCCAAACATGCCAGTCCATTGGTACTCGTATCAAGGAACATAAATGAAATATTCGTCCCAACCAGCCAGACAAATCAGCAATAGCTGAGCACGCTCTATCATCAGGTTATGATGTCGTGTTCCAAGATGCTCGAGCTCTTATGCACACTAGACACTACACCTCCAGGATTATATGGGAAGCTGTGGAAATACGTAAAAATCCTAACAATTTTAACAGGAACACTGGCTATCAATTACGTGGTTAATGTAGGTAGTTCTCTTCCCTGTCCCTTCACTATTGTTATTTAGTTTCAGTGTTTCCCAAATTCGTACATTCCTCATTGCCAGATGTCTCATTCCAGGCTTCTATCTATGTCACACTTTCATATGTATGTACTCCTGTTATGCGACTCCCTCTCAGACTGATTCTGATGGTTCTGTCAGCTTCCGCTTTGAACCCTAGCACTATGCCGCGTCCAGTGAACCATCTGGTGACGAATGAACGTACCACTTCCACTTCTTCTTCTTCTTTTATGACCACATAGGATCACTTTAGTCAGTCCGTCGTTCAGGTCTCTTTGAAGGGATTGTTCGGGCTTTGCGGTCCTCCCAGTACTTCTTCAGACGCTCCGATCTTCGTGCCCTTTCCTCAGTTGAAAATGTGCGTGGTGTTGGTTTGTTTTGTGTAAGGATAAAGCGGAGGTTTGTATTCTTGAGTTTTGTATTCAATTTTATCTTATTTTTGGTGTCTTCTGTTGTAAGGCCTATTTCCTTCAGATCCTCTCTTACTTCTCTGATCCATTTACATCCTGTTGTGGTATTTTTTGAGACGAGATTGTGTTGTACTAGTTGTTTCAGAAGTCTCGAGTCCTGCATCCTCATGATATGTCCAAAGAATCCCAGTCTCCTCTTACGCATAGTATCTGTAATGGGTTCTAGCTCTTTGTACACGACTTTGTTAGGTATTAACCGCCACTGTCCATCTTTCTGATATTTTTTGTTGATACAGGTTCTTCCAATCCTCCTTTCAATTTTCTGAAGTCTGTCAGTCTTTGATTGTTTATTCAGGTAAAAGAGTGTTTCTGCTGCATATGTAGCTTCTGGTTTTACAACTGTGTTGTAGTGTTTTATTTTTGTATTTATTGATAGACATTTCTTTTTGTAGATATCCCATGTTAATTTTTGTGCTTTAGCTAATCTATTTGTTCTTACTTGGATTGAGATTTTTTCATTTAAGTTATGTGTTATTACTTCTCCAAGATATTTCGTCTAAATTCAAACCTCATTCCTTGAGAAGCCTTTCTCGTGTACAGTTGAGATTTTCTTCTGGTGACGCAGGGCAAAGTTCTCTGCGAAATATAAATAATTTCTCCTTATTTTCTTGATACTTCTCCTTCTTCTGTGAATCTGCCTTGAGACAGGTATCAACTGGACAGCCTCCATGATTCTCTGTCCTGAGCATCTTGCTTCAGTTGTTCATAGCTTCTCCCTTGTTTGACATCTGTTAACATTCCAAATCTTCTTCATCCTCTTCCTTTTCTTACATCTATTTTTCCCTCCATCACCCTCTGTTGAAGACAATTCTACGTAGTATATGATCCAAACAGGATATTTTCCTCTTCCTTATCGTTTTCATCAGGTGTCTCTTCTCTCCTACTTTTCTTAGCAATTCATCAATTTCTTGCTTTATATTGAACCATACAGTTCATGTGCCAATAGTCTGGATTTTAGCATTAGATATTGGGATTACCTGAGACCACCATGGAAGTCATTGTATAATAGTTTATTTTATAAGAAAGTCCAGAGGAAGCATTTCTCGTGGGAACATAGCAGCAGCATTATTATGAAAATTCCAGAGACTCATAAAAGGAATTTATTGCCCAAGCGAAGCTTCTTAATTGAGAGCGGGGATGCGTACCATGGCACGGGCTAGCTAACATTTGGAGGGAAGAAGAAATTAATATACTATCTCTGGCTACAGAAGAGATGCATTGGATCTGATAAGAGAATTGCAACCTGCATAATTTCTGCTAAATTTTGATATGCAACATGGCTATAATTATAAGTGCATACGTTAAGTGTGGTACTTGACGCTCTTTGTGTGGGAGAAACTTCGAGTCGCGGGCGCGGCTTATCCAAACCGCCACCAAGTAAGCGTGGTAACGCTAGCCTGATTATGAATACACGACCGCCTTGTGCGCCAGATTCATTCTTTGATTGTACGGCTGCTTGAACGAGGTCATCACGCTGCGAGTCGGCATCGAGAAGAGCGTCTTCTTTTCGAGCTGCACACACACACACACCTAGCACGATTGAATCTGGGAGAAAGTAAGTATATCAACCTGCATAATTAAGCTGAATTCTTGATATTACATGTGCTGATCTGCTGTCATGAGAAGAGGTGCTGCTAATATCAGGCTGTTTGACTAGTAGTTTCATATTTCTTTGAGGTCCAATTGTAACTAACGTAACGCATGAATTAATGAAGGCTCAGGGTATTTCTGGTATCTAGAAGTTCGGTCCGAGTGAAAGTATAAGATAATATTGTTACCGAGTGTGATGAAGAGAATATTGGTGTACCAAGTCCAAATTCAGAACATGGCTTGGTCAAAGTAACGTGTGAGGCATGGTTTTAGCGGAAACAGGCATCGAATCCGGACTATGTGTAATAAAACATTTCTTTACAGTTTCCCCTACATCAACCCAGTACGAGCTACTGCACACTCATACCGAGGAAGCAGTAACGGGAGCTGAAGAAGACAAGAAGTCGGCACAACATCGGGAATCGACCCGAGAACATCTGGCGTACCTGCTCAGCACGACGTCAAAGGGGACATCTTCCAACCATCTAAGAAGCTGCAAGAAATGTTCTCGCCAGCTAGAATGTCTCCAGTCGTCCGCCTGTATCTGCTGCCAGCGGCACAGTCTGTCATGATGTGGTAATTCCAGTGCTCCATATGGGGGGGGGGGGCGCTCCGTCATGTTCATCGATCATTTCAGGTCAGAGCTTTCCAATTCGCAATAAGCATGTAATTTAACGTCACAAGATAGGAACAAGGTTGGCAGTCAGCCAACATGTAAATTTAGATTAGAAATATTCTTTGTACAGTATAGCTATGCCCAGGACTCGAACTCAGTATATTAGTGTAGGTTGTATATACCTTGATTGTATGATTACATTTCTATTCTGTAGTATTATGTTAGTGTACTTGTTGTCTCCATTGTTCATGTAGGATCATCTTGGTCATGCTAGCGATGTCAGACAGATACTGTTTATCGTGCAGCGTCAGGGCATATTTCTTTGTGGTCATATGTAATTCATTGGATATCGGGACTTACTCCTTAAACTCACCTAGGTTAACGTGACAGGGTGGGCGTGCCATTATGCTTGAGAAATATGGTCATTATGCAAGTAGCTGACTGTGTGTATTGATATAGAGAAGCCCCAGCGCAGATTAAGAATGTGTTAGATGAGTCTGATACGCCGTATTATGGCTATGTGATTATAGCGCACTGGATTGTGCCCGTGTATACTTATAGAAGAGCCCAGTAGTGGCGGAAATGAGATTATGCTGTATTGTTTATATGATTGACACAATAGCGTGTAGCACGTGTATAATTGAGAGAGCGCTAGGGAAGCCAATTTACGAGAGGTACGGTGAAAGCGAAACTTTCCTTGCAGTCAGCCTCCCCAGCAGTCAGCTGAGCTACTCATAAAATACAGTATGGCCGCCGCCTGTCTTGTGCAAAGTGCTGGTGAGGGGTTGGAGTGTCTGACGTCACGGTCTTGGAATGCGGCAGTATAAGCTGCCTGCGGTCTGTTGTGTGTTTTGAGGGGAAGGATGACCTTGATGTTACGCTGCTAGTAGAGACTGCATTTCCGTTTGTTTTGCTTCATTTTAACTTCTGGCCCTTTTATGTGTTGACCCTAGGATGTTGGAGTAGAGTTCTTATTATGCTTTATGTGGATATTAGGTGCCTTGCTCTTAGCTGGACCCGGGACCTAATACTCGGTTCGAGCACTGTACGTAGTATGTTTATATTTGTTAGCTCCAGGGTTCGATGTTCTGAGGCATAGTATATTCATGAATAGGAGGTTGCCGTTAGACGTGTATTTGTGCAGATATCTGTGTTTTTTCTTTACTCCATTACTTACTCTGGGATTCTATGCTTGTTACAGCCTTGCTGTGTTGTGAAGGCAGTGGACTGGTAGTCAACAGCTCGACATTTTATTTACCCCATTTATGTTTTGAAAGCTCATTTATTTGTAACTATTCTGATTTTTATGAAATAAATCCCTTATTGTAAAACTTTGAATGCAGCAAAGTTTCCTGTTACTTTTTTTAGTAGGATTTTCTCTTACCCTGCACTTTTTAGTATCCACTTATCTAATTTCGCCCTTGTTTATACCCCGATACCCTGATTCATGTTTTACTGAGTTGCTGAGTGTGGATACGCATCGCAAGGTAAGCTATGTGCCAGAACACCCGCTTTTGTGGATGTATTGGTCACTATAATGTTCTTGGTTCAATCTCGGCGTTTGCCTGACGGAATCAGAGCATTATAGGGCACAATATATCCACTTCACTTTTTCCATTCTTCTCCACAACCATATTTCAAAACTTTCCAAATACTTTGTTTCTTTCTTTCTTAATGTCCATGTTTCAGCTCCATACGACACTACACTCCACACAAAACACTCTACGAACCTCTTTCTTAAATCTATAGGGATTGCCGTAGATGTCAAAAGCCCTCTCACCTTTCCGAAGGCTTTTTTTCCCATAGATATTCTGCTTCTTATTTCTTTCATACAGCTTCCATTCCATGTCAACAAACTTCCAAAGTACCCAAAGACTTTACTTGTTCCAATTTCTTTCCCGCTAATGTTATATTAACAGCAATCTTCTCTTTCCTATTCTCATCACCTTAGTCTTACCTATGTTTATCATCATTCCAAATTCTTTGCCTACTCTCTCAATATTTTCCAACATGACTTGATCTTTTTCTGATTCCGCTAATACCGCCACGTCATCTGCGTATTTTATTGTCTTTATTGGTTCTCCTCCCAATACAACGCCTCTTGCTTTTTCCAGAGCCTTCTCTATCAGTTTTCAGCATACATATTGAACAGAGCCGGTGACATGCAACATTATATGTGATGATTCTCATATTTTGGTCCCTGTCTCACTCCTCATCCGATACCCATTTCTTCTGTTTCATATTCATCTACTCTAATCATCACCTTCTGATTCTTATGACAACTCTTTAATCAGTCTTCTGTCTTTCCAGTCTACACCAATATCTTTCATCCTCATCAGAATGCACCAGTTTACTCTGTCAAATGCTTTTTCCCAATCAATGAAATATATATACATTTCCCTATTCACTTCTAACATCCTTTCTGCAATCATCCTTAGGCATCCAATTGCATCTCTGGTTCCTCTTCCCTTTCTAAACCGAAACTGGTCATAAGCTCAAAAGCCTATATCATGTCTATAAGATTTGATGATGATGCTGTTGTTGTTATTTTTAAAGGGGCCTAACAACTAGGTATTGAACCCTGATGTTACAAGATCAAACAAAATGAAATACTAGATTTTTTTCTATCTGATTTACGTCTTATGGTGACGATGGGACAGGAAAGGCCTAGGATTGGGAAGGAAGTGGCCGTTGCATTAAGGTACAGCCTTTGCCTGGTGTGAAAATTGGAAACCATGGAAAACCATCTTCAGGGCTGCCGACAGTGGGGTTCAAACCCACTATCTCCTGGATGCGAGCTCACAGCTGTGCGCGTCTAAAGATTAAAATGTAATAAATCATAAGAATGTTATTGGCTTTGCATCCCACTAACTACTTTTACAAATTCCAGAGATTGGAGGTGCCAGAATTTAGTCCAGTGGGAGTTCTTTTATGTGCCAGTATATCTACTAACACAAGGCTGACATATCTGAACACCCTCAAATACAATTAAAATTTAAAATTTACCCACCGACTAGGATTTTAAAAACTGATGATGACGATGAGGAAAATGATTATGAATTTAAAATAATCTGTGAATCTCATTTGCAAAGCCTTATTTTCATATAAAATTAGAGTAAAATATAATAAAATTAAATAAGGTACTGACAGAGAAGTAAAATCATATGTTTTATTCAACATAAAAGCTGTAAAAAATATTTTTAAATACACAAAGATAAATAAAAACATGCTCCATAGAATAAAAGCATAGTTAATCCTAAAAGAATAATTAAACACGAACAGAATAAAATCTTCACTTTTAAACACAATAAAACGGGCTATTATCCCTCATAAAATGGACGATGAGGTCTGCGGACTGCTCATCATCTCATAGAATGAGGGAGATGGTAATCAGAAGTTTTACATTATGGTGCAGATTTGTGGGGCGGGGAGGCGTGTCTTCTCCCATCACTAAGTAGGAGTGTGTTGCTATACCATGGTCAATCTGAAGACGACATAATACCAATGCTTCTCTCCAAAAGATCTGACGGGAAGTCTACCATGACTTCATATGAAGGTAATCCTAAAAATAAGGTCTCCAAATTTTAAAAATACATAGACCTGTTTATTTCTACAATAGTTTACATCATTTTACAGCTTGAACATTTAGCTATTTTTCTACATAATCACCATTTCGGTCAATGCAATTTTGTAGACGCTGTGACAGTTTTTGTAAGCCGATGTCATACCAGCTCACCGCCATGTTGTTCAGGAAGTTGTGAGCGGCGCTTCAGGAAACCTATGGTCTTTGGGAAACCTACGGAACCAAAGTGCAGAGATCATCCACGGTGATCCGCCGATCTTCATACATGATTTGCTCAACCTTTACGACTGTCTCGACGGAAACTGACAGACTCCCGCTCCTTTGTTCTATCGTCGTGAATTGCAGTCTGACCGGCTGCAAACCCTCTACACCACTTACGAACATTTTTGACATCCACGCACGACTCACCATACACTTCCGTCCATTGGCGATGGATTGCAATTGGTTCAGTACCTTTTGCGTTCAAAAACCGAATAACTGCGCGCACTTCACATTTGGCAGTAACATCCAATGGGAGCTCCATTCTCAGCGGCTTCCAAGCCAAGACTGAGTGCCTCGGCGCAGCGTACGCATGTTTATATGCGAGCGCGGGAAACACACTTCACAATATTGTGACCAACAGCCACACAAACAGAGTTCTGTATTTATAAAAAAAATAGGAGACCTTATTTTTGGGATTACCCTCGTAGTTCCTTTAATCGTTCTCAGCTTATCTGAGAGAGGGGTCTCCTGCCACTCCAGCTCCCAATGGAACATCACCAAATGTCTCAGCAGAGAACAAACATCACTGGCTGGAACGTTGTAAGGCATTGGGGCCAATGGTACCGCCTCCTTGGCAACCTTATCAGCTAACTCGTTACCTGTTATACCTTTGTGGCTTGGGAGCCACAGGAACGTAATTCTGGTGCTAAGCCTCCACAACCCCAGCCAGCAGATTCTCGATTCAATGCACCAGAGAGTGCTGTGGGAAACTTATCAATAGACTATAATAAGCTCAAGAAGTCAGTACATAGCAGAAAGTGCCGAATTTCAGTAGAAAGCGCGTACCGCAGAGCTTCAAGGATAACATAGAGCTCTGTTGTATACATGCTGCAGGTTTCAGGCAGAGGAAAATGAAAACTCTTATTATCAATGATGAATGCACAACATACTTTTGCTTCTGTCCTCGAACCATCCGCAAGCTCTCCTCCACTACTCAACGAAATGTTGACTGGGTTACAGTATTTTTAAAACAGACACTACAATTGTAAGATAACAGACCTTTTCAAAATATTAAAGTCGGATTTATACTGCACTTGATATAAACAGTCTGTTTTATTTTCTTATATTTAGACATTCAAAGAAAACTGACACGTTACAATATTTGTGTTACAATTTACGAAGATGCGGGGTTTAAGAGTACAAGCTACAATTCACAATTACTTGGATGGGAATGACAGTATTTCCATTAAGAAAACTAAAATTTCTGTTACTAATTCAGTAAACCATAATATATTTACATAATTCAACAACTTTAATGCTTGATTTTGCACAGTGTTTTAGTGTTGAGCAACTTTCCCTGTTCACTGAAAATCTGAAAATAGTTTTTAAAACTTATTAGGCGTCCAATGATAATAGCTAACCTCCAAATGGCAAGCAAATTTCATCATGAGTGAGGACATAGATATTTACTATCCAAGATTAAAGCACAACAACAATGTACATGCATCTACCAAATAGATAAACAGTATGCCTTCAAATAAATAACCTAACTGATGTTATTCCCAGTACAGTAAGCATAATTGGATTGTTGGTAAGTTTATCAGATAATTTAAACCGAAGCAACCATAAGCCACAGCTTATTCACCTTAATTATTATATTAGAAATGTTTCTCAAGCACCTCTTAAAATATCATCATCATTATCATCATCATTTTACAGTTCCAGTTTCCCAGGTACTGTTGGTGAGCCTCTTCCATTCTGTTTTATTGAGATACATTCTGTTTATTACAAGTGATTAATCTCATTATTAGACCGTATTGAAGTTCAATATGTTAAAACTTTTTACAATTAATTTATTTAAAACCACCTATTCAATATTTTACAGTGTTTAGGACTATGATATAATCATTCTATTAGGGTTGTAATGGTACATGTTTCACCTGTCATCGTAGGCATCATCAGCCATAAATTCTATACTCTAAGTCAGAGCTCTGAAGTGGATGTTATATTAAAACTATTTTTAAAAACTAATTGTTTACAATAATTTACAATGATGTATAAGGACATTATAGTCATATAGTCTTAACAAGGGCATGAATTTCTATTGGCCAAATCTCAACAAAGCAGATGACCTAATTACCATAACTGCCGAAATCGAGTCTAACATTAGTAAACTCCCTACCGATAAACATAACGACGTTAGATATGAAATAAAGAAAGGAACTTCCCTCTTTAGTCAATGAATTGAAAACTAATTCAAAATCAGGTCTCAAAAAATAAATAATCAAATTAAAAAACAAAATAAAGAACAATGGTATAATCATTACAAAAGCCGATAAAGAATCCACCACTGTTTTATTAAACAAGGTCGACAACGTCAATAAAACAGAACTTTTCTTTTCCAGTAACACCTACACTATAGTAAGTAAAGAATTCAACGAAATTTGAAGATTTTGTTGTAAAATTTCTCTTTCCTTTTGCAAGAGCAAGAACATCAAAGACTCATTATTATGAACCCTAAACTACCAACCACAAAGGCATTACCTAAAATCCATAAAAAAGAGGTACCCATGCGCCCCATTATAAATAGCAGAAACAGTCCCACTTATAAAGATTCAAGATTTTTACATTATTTTCTTAGCAAACATTTTAAATTTAATAATGAAACGTACGTAAGAAATTCCATTGATTTCTGAGAAAAATTAACACAATTTAAACTACAACCAAACCACATAATGGTCTCATATGACATTACAAATATGTACTCAAGCATCCCTATAAATGATACTATAAATACTATAAAAACGAACCCTTCTAAACACAGTAATTTAAGCAAATTTGAAATAACTGACTTCATTAAATTATTGAGCTTTGTTTTGAACAATAACTATTTCACCTTCAACAAAAAAGAAAAAAAAAAAATTATCATCAAAAGGGACTGGCAATGGGAGATCCCATTTTGGGCATTTTTGCTAACATTTTAATGGATAATCTAGAGGCTAATAAAATAGTAAATAAAATCAATGGTCTCTCCCTATGGCTACGATACGTGGATGACACGTTTGCCATCATTGATAAGCAGCAAAACAACAGCGATAACATTTTAAAGTTCTTTAATGGACTCAGTAACATTACCTTCACAAAGGAAGTTGAAATCAATAACTCTTTAAATTTCGTAGACGTAACCATAAGTAGAGCTAGTAATAAATTCACTTTTCAAATCTATAGAAAACACCTTTGCCCCTTTGACTATAAAAAAAGAATCTTTACACCCCAATCTCACAAGTTAGCGACCTTTTGTAGCTTGATCCATAGAGCGTTCAAAATTCCTCTTCCTAATGACAGCCAAAAAAAAGAACTACAACATATTAAAGAACTGGCTAAACTTAACGGCTATAAATCAGACATGGTTAATAAAACTATAAACATATTCAAGATAAAAACTGCAAGTAATTTAACCACAGAAAGACCCAAGAAACAGTTTTGCTGCTTTTACCTTCACAAATCCTGCTCTATATCAGATCACAATGCTAAAAAGAGAAAGATGTTCCACCTATTGAATATAATAATATTGTTGCACGAATTAATGTAGCAACATATTTAACCCTCTCCCGCCCATAGCGTAGTAAAGCGTACTTGTACTTCTAGTCGCAAGTATGAGCCATCTATCGGCCTATAGACAAATATAACTTACTATTACTAGCATGTGCACTTCATAGAGACCAGAGATATTAGTTTTCTTCTTTTAAAACCTTAGCAGGCGTATTAGAACACGAAATACGGAAGGCAGTGACATATTGCAAACAAACATTCCGTCGCCTAATTCGCGTGAAAATATTTTATGCGATAACGACATTGAACGTTTGGTGAACGATAATTCTGACTGTGGAACTGTTAGTAGTGGCTTAAATGAACTCAGTGAAGTGGAAAGTGAAAATGAAAGTGACGATATTTCAGGAAATGACGATGTACACATGCGTGATGACATAGATTGTAGGCCTCTCTTTCAGCGGACAAATACATTGTCTTACGTCGAACCGGCTGACTTTACTGAAGAGGTAGGACCTTGCCATTCTCTTCCTGTGGGTAGTACAGCATTAGAGTATTTCTCCCTTACATTTGATGAAAACATTTTCGATTTAATTGCCCAGAAAGCGAATGAGCATGCTGCTTACTTTTTATACATGTCTGCATTATCATATTGATGGCTGAAAGGAATTGCTTTAATTCTCGGGAAAACATTCATTTTAATATGGGCGGGAAAAGGTCAATATGTTATGGGACCGGTTTTGACATATGTCCGGTCATCATCAGCCGACACAAAAATGGCAAGAAGTCAATACAATTGTAACACTTATGACAATTTTCTTGAATTAAAAATAGAACTTCATGTAGAGGTTCTTGAGCACTCTTGCTGTAGATCTTGAGGTTAAAAAAATGATTAGTATAATTCACAACTGTTGTTATTCAAGGAATAAAATTTGTTGCTAGGTAACAAGTTATATGATTTTGTTTTAGTACTTCAAACCCGACATGTAATGTATAGCTGTCCTCACATTTCTTGACGAAGAAAATTTCAAATTAGTGAATGACCCAAAACATAAAACTTATTTTGCCCACAATGGAAGTAGCACCATCGACCTGGTATTCCATAAAGGAGACGATATACACATTCTAGAACAAAAGGGATTGTGGACTTCACCAGTAACCCTGCTGAGATAACACATCCCCATACAGACCAAATTCTCACTCAAGATTCCAAAGAAAGTTATAACAACAAATGTAAAAATCACCATATCCAGAAAGATAAATTTGGCAGAACTAGAGAGAGTATTAGGAAATGTAACTGAAGCAGAAAAGGCAATCAAGGAGAGTGATTTAAACAAAGCCCTAGCAACAATCAACAATATGCTAAAAGCAAGTATAACTCACAAACCGAACACAAGAAAAGCTCAACCGTGGTTGGACAAGGAGTGCTACGCAGAAAGACAAGTTACATTAAATGCGCTGCATAAAGCCAAGATGACGTCAAAACCAGAAGACCTACAAATATACGGTGAAGAACGAAAATATTACAAGAACCTACTAAAACAAAAACGTACTCAATACATAGAGAAAGAAGGTGAAAAAAACGCTGAAGAAACAATAAAAGACCCATATGTAGCCATCAGACCCAGAAGATCAAGACCTAGCAACGTAGAAATAGGAATCTGGGAAACGCACTTCACTCGTATTCTTAACAATGCAAGGAAACAAGTGGCGTACGAAATTGAATACAACAACCAGCTTGAAGCGATACCTCCCATCACCAAAGCAGAGGTGTTAGACACTATCAAAGCTACAAAATGCAAAAAAGCCGCTGGACCGGACAGGTTTTATAATGAGCACCTTAAAGAATCCGCGCAGCATCTAGCAGAAATATGGTCCAAACTGTTTAATAAATGCCTGGAATTAGGAAATATTCCCGATGAATGGAAAAAATGAACAATTATAACCCTCTATAAAGGGAAAGGTGAAACCAACGACCCAAACTCATACAGAGGAATCGCTCTAGAAAGCAATATCTTCAAGCTGTTAACAAGAATCCTAACCAACAGGATAGTTGAAGAAGTAGACCCCAAATGCCAGAGGAGCAATTTGGATTTAGAAGAGAAAGAGGAACCTTGCATGCAATTCAAAACCTACTCAATGACATAGAAGAAGCACAACGGCTTCACAAAGGAAAATTTTATGCAGTCTTCATAGACTATACAAAAGCCTTTGACATAATAGACAGGAAGAAACTAATGTCAAAACTCTAGACTATGATTGGAAATACTCCCCTTACAGCTCTAATAAGAAATATTTTGGCATACAACCAGATCGCCATAGACGATGCGACCCACAAAACAAAGGAAATCACCCAAACCAATGGAGTGCTGCAAGGTGATCCACTCAGCCCCATACTATTCAATATTGCCACTGCGGATGTAACAACAGCAATCAGAGAAAGAGCAAAGGATGCAGTGATCTACATATATGCAGACGACATGGTCCTAGGGTCAACAAAGAAGGAAGAGCTCCAACACGCCTTCTCAGCGCTGGCTGAATGGGCAGGAAATAACAGTCTGAAAATAAACTGGACAAAAACTCAACAGATGGTCTTTCAGAAAGGCGGACGAAACGATAAAGTAGAATACAAAGACGGCAAATGAAATAGTAAATTCATTCAAATACCTGAGAATAACCTTGCAGACTACTGGGACGTTCAGACTACACATAAAAGACAAAGCAGTTGCAGCCATGAAAGCCATGTACGACATCAACAATCTGCAGCAGTTATCCTTAAAAACAGCTATGCGCCTATTTGACACAAAGATCCTACCAATACTCACCTATGGAATCCACTTGATATGGGAAAGACTAACAAAGAGAGACCTGGCCACCATAGAAGGAGTTAAGGCAAAATTCCTAAAGACCATAATGGCCATCTCAAAATACACACGTTCCCGCCAAACATACGAACTAGCACGGGAACCCTTCCTTATTGAAGAACTGAGGATAAAACTACCACTGCCATCCACAAAGAATGTAGAAGCACACATAGCGGAGAGGCGGAAGAAGAGAGAAGAAATTCCGCTACAGTTCTACAGCACGGATGCCATGTTGAATCGAAATTGGACGAACGCCAACCAGAAGCTAAGACATGTGATAATAAAACTAGCAGTACACGGGTACCACCATAAAATATGTAAAAATATGTCTTATCACGACCCAAATGAAAAGTGTGAGTGTTCGCTGTGTGATCAGTTCTGTGACATATATCACATCACAAGATGTAAAAACAACAACAAATCTCTATGCGATTATAGCAAAGACTAAAAGGTCAATAATCTTTGTAATGCACTTTCGTGCACTTTTCTAATAATAATAATAATAATAATAATAATAATAAAGGGTGGATAGTGGTGTATATAAAAACTCTTAGAATATGAGACTGTTAGTACCGATATGGATTTTATGAGATGTAAGGAAAAGAAAAGAAATTACAAATAAGAGACAGAAAAGTGAAAATGGTAAGGTAAGTAATATTATGAGGCTCACTTTAATAGATGGAACATCTTTCTCTTTTTAGCATTGTAATTATTAGTTCAATGCGGATCAGTGATGAAGTTTTTAACTATATCAGATCACCAACCCGATCAAGAAACATGGCATCAATATTGCATCTAAAACCCGTAATACAAACAGAAATATATTCTTTAACTCCCGTACAGTAAATTTAACACACAACAGATACTCAAACTCAGGGATTTATAGACTTAAATGTGCCCACTGTAAGTTTTCTTATGTGGCACAAACTGGACGCAGCTTTCAAACGAGATACTTAGAGCATTACAATGCACCTAAGCACAACAAACACTCCGCTATGAGTATTCATATGAAAGAAACAGGACATAGCTTCACCACTATAGACCAGGAGCTTCAGATCTTAGAGATTACTAATTAAGGCAGTTTAACGACTGAATCTGAAAACACCCATATCTTTTTAGACCAGCACTTCAATAAGAATCAAAATCTAAATGACATTGTAGAAACAAAGAGCCCGGTCACTGAGCAAATTCCTAACTTATTGTTATCTCTCAACATAAACAATAACAATTTTTTTAAATCTTCAACTATAAATCCAGCATTAATACCCATATATCAACAGCAGCTAATGTCCCGTCGCCTGGCCACACCCCTTCCCCTACACATACCAACAGTGATCTTAACGCCCCACCCACCCCTCTCCACCCTACACACTCCCCTTCCCCTACACGTACCAACAGCGATCTTAATGCCCCGCCCACCACTCTCCACCTGACACACTCCCCGCCAACAATGACACATTCCTACAATACGAGGAGTAGAGGTAAAGCAACTAGCAGACCACCTCACACAAGCAACGCTGCTGGACAACTCTCCTGAAGTCTAAAGGGTAAGTGTTAAGAAGATTAATTCCACTAGTGAACAATTCCAATATAGTAACTCACACACTTTTTCGTCTTATTCCACAGACTTCAACACGCATCACAAGCCGTTTCATTTACACCTAAGAATCCAGTTGAACTCCTCTTCAGACTTACACGAATGTTAACTTCATAAGCTTCGCGAACTAGGCAGCATATTTGCATATTTAAAGAGAAGGATTAATTTGTTATATGAATGAGACTTGATCAACATCCTCTACTGGCTATACTTGCCACCTAACCAGCATCTTCGCTTCGAATATTATTAATAAAGAATCTTGTTTCAATAAAGAAAAGATTTTCATCTATAGAATATTTTAATTAATCCACAAATCATTTTAAGCTAAACATATTAATTTCTTGTATATACTGAAAAAAAAACCTATTCTGTGTAAATATTCTGATTCCCATTTGACTTCAATTGTCAATCCAGTATCAACATTATGAGTGTTAATATCATTTTATATTTTCTCAATTAGATGAGAACATAAATATGATATCCCATTAGAACAGACTCCGGCCGCCTCTTATTGGAGAAATATTGGAAAAAGGGCAAAGATCTGGTTATGGTTTTCCTTGATATTGAAAAAGCATATGACAGCATTTCAAGAGAGAAGATATGGTAATGCCTGAGAAAAGGAATGTGCTGGAGGGACTGCTGAGGAAAGTTCAAATGCTGTATGAGCACTGTACCAGCTGTGTGCGATTGGGTGACGGACATTCATCCTGGTTCCAGACCAAAAGTGGAGTCCAGCAAGGCAGTGCACTATCCCCATTGTTGTTTATCACCATCATGGATGATATAATGAAGAACATCAAGAAAACCTCTGGTGAACTCGCTGATAATGATTGAGGAACAAGTACAGTTGGGACTCAATGAATAGAAGGTTAAGTTCCACGAGTTCGATCTCAAGATAACCAAACCCAAAACAGTAGTGATGGCAATAAACCAGTGAACTTTAAAACAGGATTAACCAATTCAATCCAAATATGACTATAATGTCTTTATTGTAAACAATTAGTTTTTAAAAATAGTTTTAATATAACATCCACTTCAGAGCTCTGACTTAAGAGTATAGAATTTATGGCTGATGATGCCTGCGATAACAGGTGAAACATGTACCATTACAACATTAGAATGATTATATAAGTCTTAAAGACTGCGAAGTATTGAATAGGTGATTTTAAATAAATTAATTGTAAAAAGCTTTAACATACATTCTGTTGTTAATGATGTCCTCCAGTGTCCTTCCCCGATCTGCAACGTCCATCTTTATGATGTCCATCCAGGGAATGCTTGGTCTTCCCATCATCCATTTTCCTGCCACATGTGTCTCCATTGTTGGCTCTATCCTCATTACACGAACAAACCATCTCAATCTAGACATGCTGACCCAATCTAACAATGATGTCTCAATCCCAGCTTCCTTCCTAACCACATCATTCCTTAATTTGTCCAGTTCGGTTTTTGGAATTGTAGACCTAAAGAACTTCATCACAGATGCCTGCAATCAAGATGAGTCTTTCTTAGTGAAGGTGCAAGTTTTGATACCGTTAGCCAAGATTGGTATAGAGTATTGATTGAACATCACCAGCTTTGATTTTGTTGGTACTTTGGGACCCAAGAGGCTTGGCCTTGGCCTTTCTCACCGACATCTATGCACCCGCTATGTAACTATCAGTGGAGTTAGCTGTCGACAGCAACAAGACTAGTGGCGATATTTTGAAATAAAAGGTGGATCTAGAGCTGACTCCAAGAGGAGTGTTCATACTTGCTGGTAAAAGTGGGAGCTCTTCTATACTCTATCTGCCATCTCCTTTGTAGCTAGTGTATCTCAAGATATTACACTGCCGAGGTATGTAAAGTTTTTCACACTTTCTGGTGGATGGTTTCCTATCTGGTTATCTTGAGATCGAACTCCTGGAACTTAACCTTCCATTCATTGAGTCCCAACTGTACTTGTTCCTCAGTCATTATCAGCGAGTTCACCAGAGGTTTTCTTGATGTTCTTCATTATATCATCCATGATGGTGATAAACAACAATGGGGATAGTGCACTGCCTTGCTGGACTCCACTTTTGGTCTGGAACCAGGATGAATGTCCGTCACCCAATCGCACACAGCTGGTACAGTGCTCATACAGCACTTGAACTTTCCTCAGCAGTCCCTCCAGCACATTCCTTTTCTCAGGCATTACCATATCTTTTCTCTTGAAATGCTGTCATATGCTTTTTCAATATCAAGGAAAACCATAAACAGACCTTTGCCTTTTTTCCATTATTTCTCCATTAAGAGGCGGTCGGAGTCAGTTCTAGATCCACATTTTATTTCAAAATATCGCCACTAGTCTCGTTGCTGTCGACAACTAACTCCACTCATAGTTACATAGCGGGTGCATAGATGTTGGTGAGAAAGGCCAAGGCCGAGCGAGCGATTCCCCTTTCACCCTCCAGCGTCACATAGTCGTGTCACCAGGAAGCAGTTGATTGGGTCAAAATGCTAGACCTAGAGTTATAGTATTGTATGGACTTGTGACTATGCACATTTACCCTGAACTATATACATGTGTGTACATAGATTCATCATACGATAAATAAACAAATAAATAAACAAATAAATAAACAAATAAACAAACAAACAAACAAACAAACAAACAAACAAACAAACAAACAAACAAACAAACAAACAAACAAACAAACAAACAAACAAACAAATAAATAACCAGGAAGTTGTGATACAGTACTTGCAGGGATCTGATGGTGTTGACATTTGTACAGAATGCGAAACATTCAGGGAGTTACTGAGCATGGGTTAGTGCTGAGCGAAACAGTCAAAATAACGTACTGTTTCCGACAAAAATAAATGAAATGGCGTATGGCTTTTAGTGCCGGGAGTGTCCGAAGACAAGTTCGGCTCGCCAGATGCAGGTCTTTTGATTTGACTCCCATAGGCGACCTGCGTGTCGTGATGCGGATGAAATTATGATGGAGACGACACATACACCCAGCCTCCACGCCAGAGAAATTGACCAATTCCCGACCATGGTGGGAATCAAACCCAGGACCCCTGTGACCAAAGGCCAGCACGCCGGACACAGTTTTCAATGTTGAAATGAAGTAGTGCATCAACCCCATCCCCACCTCAAGTCTTTCCCTGTACCGGCCAGTCAGTGATACAGAATATAATTCTATCCAATGAAAATACAAACTGATATAAAAGAAGTGAATTCATTTACGCATTTTTCAGTCACACAGTGATACTTTGGACATACAATAAAGATTGTAACGCGACCAAGAATGGAATTTTCCAACAACTGTGAGTAAAAAAAGCCTTACAAATTTATAAGTTTTTTTCCCCTTGGAAACAAACAGTTCTGAAATAAACAAACAATGTATAAAACATCCCATTGTGTTAAAATCTGGATTTCATCAAATAATATGTTTTCGGAGACGCAGAGGAGCCGGAATGTTGTCCCGCAAGAGTTTGTTAACGTGTCAACACTAGGCTGACATATTTGAGCACCTTCCAGTACCACCGCACTGAGCCAGGATCGAACCTGCCAAGGGGCAGAAGGCCTGCGTTCCATCCTTCGAGCCGTTGTGAGAGTCTCTTTGTCTTTACAAAGACGGAGGATTTGAAGTCGTACGTTTTAAATAATAAATGTTATAGCATCTAAAGATCCATTAGTTCTGTATTTCATGACTTGAGTGGAGTGTAATTAGAGTAACTGCTAAGCTCAAAAAAATACCACTTCATTCTCGCTCTCGGTGACGTCAAGCGCTTTAGCCAATAGCAGCACTGCTCTCCGAAATGACCTATCTGACCTGTGAGTTATTCTAGCTACACTGGAAAGAAATACAAGGACTGTAAATGACAGTTTTGTGTACCTACCCGTTATGAAACTCTGAAACTGTGCTGGTGAAGAACGCAACAGCTGAGGGGCACTGCAACTTCCCATGGGCTCTGAACTTGGGAGTCTAGGTTGGCAACCACAGAGCCCTTAGCTGAGTCCTAGCTTTATTTCCACTTACTTGTGCCGGGCTCCTCACTTTCATCTATCCTTCTTCAACTGTCATCTCCTTTTTCTTTCTAGTTGATTTACGTCGCACCGACACAGATAGGTCTTATGGCGACGATGGGAGATGAAAGGGCTAGGACTGGAAAGGAAACGGCCATGGCCTTAAGGTACAGCCCCAGCATTTGAATGGTGTGAAAGTGGGAAACCACAGAAAACCATTTTCAGGGCTGTCAACAGTGGGGTTCGAACCTACTATCTCCCGAATACTGGATACAGGTCGCACTTAAGCGACTGCAGCTATCGAGCTCGGTTCATCTCCTTTCAGAAGATCAGCTACCATCATCGAGATTCTTGCTTTGGATGTTGCTCAGTAGTGGAACAGTTGAACCACGTTTTCAAATTATCAATCCAAGAAATGCACCTTCTTCCTGGTCTTCTGTTGCCTTATATCTTCCCTTGAATAACCAGCTGCAGTAGACGATATTCTCTTCTCTCATCTATCGTATCCGACCACATTTGGTCAACTCCTGTCCTTTTCTGACCCTGACAGTATTACGTAAGGAGGCCTATGGAGTTTTTCATTTTCACGCCCTTCGTGACCCTTGTCTTCCCTTTGCCGATACCTTCATTTTTCGAACTGTCGGATCCCTTCCATTATTTCTCTCTGATTAGAGTTATACAGAGGACTAGCTCTTGTACGCGTGCTTCGCTACGGAATTCTACATTGTATATGGAATTCTAGTGTACACGTGAGCAAGATTGTATTAAATTGCACAGCTCTTAACCTTACCCTAGAAACGCGACAGGGAAGTCACCAAACATCATTTCTCATATGAAGACTGAGTTAGGAAATTTTCACTGTAATGATAGACCCGCATGCATACCATCAGTCACAATCAGGTTGGGGAGCTTTCATTATAATTGTAGACATTCACTCTCCACCTGCCTTTTTAAATCCTCAGAAAGACTGCCTTTGTGGTTTTCCGAACTGAAATGAACATACAATGACGTCAGTAGGAATGGGGCGATTAAAAGCAATACTTTCATATGAAATACTCGGTCAAATGAAACACCACATATTTTCTCATTTTTAACAAACGGGACTACACTGGCGATCTCACAGTCCAAATTTCCAGAGCTGGAATGAACAAGCCGCAGACAGCTGTGATTCGTAAACACTCTTCATCTTTTTTTCGGCGGGGAGAGGGCCGAATAGTGGAGACTCCCAGGGCAAAAAATATGCCCTTTTACTAATCTGTTTCATAGGAGTACCTGATGAGTTGGAAAATATGAGTTCACTACACTGGCGGCGGAAAAATCTGACTTGGAGGCAAATTTTTCCTCCAAGCCAGAGGAGAAAGCCCCTCTTTACTGATAATTTGGAATAAAATAAATGTAGAATTTAATAGAAGTGAAGAGGAAGAAGCTTTTCTTAAGAAATGGCTCTTTTCAGGGTTGAATTTTGAGTTTTTTTTTGTGAATTGTGGTGCTATAATTTTGAATAGGCCCAAATTGTTATTCTAGACCAGGCCATAGTACTACTACTACTAAGTCAGCCTCTGCCTTAAGTATGCACACTGCTCATTCAAAACAGCGCGTCAGAATAGGGATCGAATAACTGGAATACTATGAAGAACCAGTGTGTTACATACCAGCTGTATCAAAAATGTATGAACCAGAGGAATGGCATGCTAAAGAAGAAAGTTTTGTAACTCTCCAGCTATTTCCCGCCAATATTCAGGCACGCTAATATACTCTATACGCAGAAGTAATCCCATCTATCGGAGTTGAGACACAGCATAAGAGACAAATAACATCACAACAAACAATGGTCAATGTAATGTTATTGTTGATCAATGTTATGCGCTTTCGATATTGTAGGCCTTCACATTTAGTTTTCTTGACTCTGAAATACCACTCTTATCATAGTCAGTATGGTAAAACTGAATAAAACATAAATGATCGGAAATTGTATTCTCTGTAACTTTTGTTATGTATTACTTTTTGATAGGATCAATAACATAGGCATTTAAAAATTAAATTTTAGGCGCCTTCCCCTATACTACAATTTCATCCAGGGTGAATAAAATTGTTTATATCTTAGGCTGTGGTTTCTTATTCCCCGACTCTATATACCGATTATGTTAACCCATTTTCCCGTGGCTCGGTGCCGATATGGACTTAGCAACAAAAATACAAATTCATGAATATCTGTGTTATTATAGCCGGTACGGTAAAAATGTATAGGACATAAATGGTCAGAAATTTAATTCTATATAACTTTGGTTATGTAGTATGTATCGATACGACCACTAATAATATACATATTTGAGAATTAAATTTTAGGCCTTCTCCGAAACTACCATTTCATTTAGCGTGTATAAAATTATTTATAGTCTAGATTGTAGTGACTTATTCTCCGAATTCTCATACCAATGTTTATTACGATAGTACCATTAATAACATAAACATCTGAAAATTACATGTTTGGCCTTCCCCTAAACTACCATTTCTATCAACGTGAATAAAATTATTTATGGCTTAGACTGTAGTGACTTATTCCCCGACTGTGCATACCGGTACCGATTTTCATTAAATTCTCTTTAGCCGTTTTCTAGTGACCTTTTACATACATACATACATACATACACACACACATACAGAAATTACGGAAAAGTAATAAGTGCATTTCCTTGTTACTGTGGACATGACCATTACAGAAATACCATCCTTTTCAATTCTGAGCTATGTACAGACAAAACTTCCTGTTAAAATAATAACCACCACCACCACCACCACCACCACCACCACCACCACCGCACTGCAACTGAAAAACGGTTATATTCTTGTAACGGTTTCATTCAACAATGGTTGAGTTCCCGAAATGGTTGCGTTCTATCTGTCTCAGCTGTAATGGGTATTACAAACAGTGACACATTCACGGAGCCTCAAGGAGGGTTGTAATGCAGAAACGGGGGAGGTCCGCCTGCAAGCCTCGTATCGAGAGCAAGGGAAGCAGTGCAGCGGTGAGTTACCGTACACACTAGTAACAAACGTATATTTAAACCCATATCCAAAGGCGATTCTAGCCCTGGCAGGGGAGTTTTGGTGAAATAATTATTTTAAAATTCCTTGATTAATAAAAAAATTGATAATTTACAGATATAATGTATTTGAAATAAACTTGTTAATGGTTGTGCTAATGTTGCCCATTGTATCTTCATAAACATGGTTACTTTTCTTTTGAATTCTGTTACCAAGACTTTCAATTCCACACAGGCCCCCCCGCCCAGTTTTAAGTATCTAGAACCGCTACTGCCCATATTGTTATAGGCTACAACTGAAAGAGGAACAACATATATTTATAGCAATTAATTCAATTTTTATTCTTATCTACTAAACCTTAAAATAGTTTTATAAATGTACTCACACAGAGATAATACAGAAACATTAGTAGCAACTACTGCTCAGTATGGAAGATAGGAAAACTGCTCAGTATACGGATTCTCAACCATTACTGAATCTCTTTCTGTAAAGTTACGTCATTTAGCCATTCTTTTAGTGAGATATGAAAATGAATGAAAATCTACAACCTGTTTTCCAGTCATTGACCGGGTCAGGAATGTAATGAATGAAGCATAAATAGGCTCTTAGTATGATGGGGTCACTATTGTACCCGTGCTTCGCTACGGAATTCTACACTGTATATGGAATTCTAGTGTACACGTGAGCAAGACTATTAAATTGCACAGCTCTTAACCTTACCCTAGAAACGCAACGGGGAAGTCACCAAACATCTTTTCTCATATGAAGACTGAGTTAGGAAATAATTAATGACTGATAAATGCCATGAAATGAGAATGGAGAGTGTTGCTGGAATGAAAGATGACACAGAAAACCGGAGTACCCGGAGAAAAACCTGTCCCGCCTCCGCTTTGTCCAGCACAAATCTCACTTGGAGTGACCGGAATTTGAACCACGGTCCCCAGCGGTGAGAGGCCAACGCGCTGCCATCTGAGCCACGGGGACTCTTTTTAGTCAGATATGTTGTAGCTTATTCGAACTGACGATTCACCTCCGACATACAATTACCAATAAAAATAAGTTAATTGTCTTAGTTTGAATAGTAAGCATCATTGCGTCACTAACATAACAAAGAAAATTCAATAAAGTCGGATAACACCAAGCTCAGATAAGGCAGCTATTTTCATTCGTAATTTCATGGTGTTCTTCACCAACATATTTCTCATATTATTTGGCTTGTTTTAAAGAATAATATCGATGAATGTTAGTTTCTTTTTGCTAGTGGTTTTACATCACACCGACACAGGTACGACAATGGGATAAGAAAGGCCTAGGAGTTGGAAGGAAGCGGCTGCAGCCATAATTAAGGTACAGCCCCAGCATCTGCCTGGTGTGAAAATGGAAAACCATAGAAAACCATCTTCAGGACTGCCGACAGTGGATTAAAAATTTCACTAATCATAGAACCACGGTATAATAAAACACGACAAAATAAAACGTGCTATTGAAATGTCACACCACAACTAGCGAGTAACAAAGTATTGTGAGCGTGTCCACTGCCACTTATGAAGCAAGGGTACGGAAGTGACTGATAGCAGCTGAAGATCTCACTCACCACATCCCTGCATGGGTAAGAGATAATCTGTCATCATCCCTCTTCAAGGACAAGACATTGTGACGCTGCAGCATCTGATGGAAACTGGCTGAACTACCAGCACTAGAATTCGGCCGACACTTTTAAGTCAATAAGCAGAGCTTTATTTAAATCACAATGAAATATATAAAGAATCCCTAATTTTAAAGTATGTTGAAGTAGCCCATTAGAGAAAAATATGAACTTCCCTACGGTATAGTTTGCTTCTAATTTGAACACCATCTTGACTTAAAACAAGTTTAGGAAAACCGCGGGTCAGAGCTCAATTTTATATGGAGATTTGTTATTTTAACTACCACTTTATAACTATATTTGCATTTCTTTTTGAAATGCTTTTACACTAATGAAAAGACTACTGTGCGCTATCAAAACAAAATAATTTTACCTTGTTCCGTTTCCTTATAAAAACTCTTACAAACTTTTGACCCATGTTAGAACAACAACCAAGCTGGTGGCCGGCCGTTCCAGCCCCGCCGCCTCTTAACATATTGTACCAGGAACCATTAATGGCCTGGAACTTCATTTTGTAATGTCAATTAACTGCCCGACGTGCAAGAAACTGCAATGGCACGGCTCAGGCAGGCAAAGAGCGAGCTATCTACATCGGAGTTTCCACGTTGGAGACTGACGTAATGATCACGTGAACAATACATGATTGCTTTAGAACTTACGAGAAGTATTTTTACTAACTTTTATCCCATGGAGATATCAAATAATGACCTAAGCTATCTTGTAGCCCATGATGTAAACGTAAACATGTGTAAATTTCATTAAAATCAGCCCACAGAGTTAAAAGTTATTCCACTGTAAAGAAATGCAATTTTATCAGAAGGGGAGGAAAGTTAACACAGCTGCACGACATAAAAGAGCAGACATTTGTCCTGGTCAGACAGTTCTCAACTCACAGCAATCACGTAAGCATGCTGTTGAACGCGAATATACACGTCAAAAGTAGAACTTAGTTATAGCGTAGCAGTATTCTGCTTCAATTATCTTCGGACTTGTAGTCCAGTAAACAGTGTCGGACTTAGAAATTTTTATTATTATTACTACGATGACTTGGTAATCTCACCATTTTTGAAGTGTTTAACAGTGCTGGTTATTAACTTACTTTACATTTTGGACTTTAACTCGAGTGAACTTGACTATTTGAAACTTATAATTTTCTTCGAGATAGAATAACTTAAAACGTCTACAACTGATAAATGTGTGCAAGTTAAGGACACTTTCTTGTGGAATAATATTTTGTTTACTTTAAAATACATGTCCAATGACAATTTTGAACTATCAACATATTTAATCTTTCGTCGCAAGTGTGTGATGTTGTACCGCATTCTACTCTACCGCAATCAGGACTTGAAAACATTCGCAAGATACAACTTTTTGTCATTTAAATAGACTGTGATCTACGTGTGAAAACACTTGTAAATATTCTCAAACTGTGCTTTTAGACGATTTCCTGAACAATAATCATTAACAATTTACTGCCAGACTTTGTACGTGTGCACCTAACATGATACTATGTTCATCGTCTGGTTCATAAATCTGAACCAGGTTAGACAGGATACTCAATCATTACTAGTCAGTTGAATTTTTTCGTGTTTTTAAAAATCCGACAAAACGCGTTAAGACCTGATGAGTGCCTATTATAATCATGTCTACCTGTCAATGTGGGATTGGAGACATGGTTTCAACGTGGGATTGGAGACGTGGTTTCAACGCGGGATTGGAGACGTGGTTTCAACACGAGACATGGGACGTGGTCTCAACGAGGGAGTTGAACGTGGTACTATGGGTGATGACATCACGACACCGGCTGCCAATGTGCTGTTCGCTGAACCGCATATCTTCACAATCCAGTCCTGAATTCCAGATTACAGGTGATATGAGTGTTTTCAGACTTTTTTTTTTCTAAAATTCCACAAGACTAAACTTTTTATTGGTGGAATATTAGAATCAGTGATTCTGGATAACTGTTCAACAAACAATTTATTGACTCTTACTGGAAATCGTAATATGCTAACAGTATTATCACAATACTTAAACTTCAATTCGTAAATAAACTATAAGACCGAACTTTGTAAGACGAATCATTTTGCGATATTATGTACGATGTTTAAAGAGACGCTAGAAGAGACTTTCACAATTTCAAGTGTTAAATATTTAGAAAAGACTCTACGAAAAATTTCCATATTTTCAAGTGAAGGAAACTTAATTATAAATTAAATCATTTTCTCTTTTCTCATAATTCAAACGAGTTTGAGAAAGAACTTTGACAACTTTTAAAGAGATTGTACTTAAAAATGAAATTTATTTTGGAATGACAGACATTGATTACAATTAATTTGATATTAACTTCAAGATGAAAGTGAATCCGTTTATTAAAAATAACTTTTTTATTGATTGAGCATATGATAGGGAAAATGCAAGTCATACTCAATAAAATGAATAAATTTGTCTTTAAAAAAATCAACTATTATTTTGATCAGCGTATACCTCTCTCTGTACCTGCTCTATTCTATTGAGTTTTGTACTGTTTTGTTTGCTAAAAATGAGTTATGCTTTTTAAGGAATTTATGAATGAACTGCGAAAGTTTATAAGTTGGGGTAGCTCTGCAATTTATAATTGGTCTTATGTATTTTAGGGTAGACTTTTGCAGTTGGTAATTGAGGGTTCATTGTTCGTTGGTATTTGAAGGTGCTCAAATACGCCACCCTCCTGTCAGTAGATTTAATGGCATGTAAAAGAACATATAATTTACAAATTTATTCCACCTACTCAACACTGTACAGTAATTGCAATGTCTATAAATACATTACAATATGTTAACAAGCTACTAGTTTCGACCATATGTGGGTCATCATCAGCCTAACTAAGATACACTTATGGATTTGCCGAAGTCCTAAGACAAAATTACATTGTGGAAATAAAATTAAAAGAACGAACTCTGTATGTGATGCGATAAAGTACATATAAAATGGTGGAGTGATGAAATGTTATAGATAAAATAATGTACTGATCAATGACAAATAAAATTTTCAGGATTTACGTCAACTACAATTAAACTGTAAGAATAGCATCACACAACTTTTAAAATGATTAAAATATGCCCTTATTAGTGAATATTCTAAAATTGCACTTTAAAAGTGTAATATGCCGGTTGAATGCAAAGTCCAGATACTTCTATTGTGTTGTTATGAGTTATACGGATACTGTTTCGGTAAGAAGTGTGTGTTCTTAAGTAGACTTTTGAGGTTTCTTTGCATGTTGTTCGTTGGATCTTTACCTTTGATTAAAAAGGTGTTGTCTTGAAAACATTCTTTGGTCTTTGTTATGTATTCGTTCTTATCCATGACAGCGGTGTTGTCTTTGTCGGCTTTTGTTATTAGTAAACTGTCCCGTTTTATTTTCTTTTTGAGTTTATTTAAGTGCGATTTATTGGTGGTATTATTGTTTAGGTTTTTGTTGTTGTGGTGAATGTTAGTGATATATTGCGGGATCCTTTTGCTGATTTCATGTCTGACTTCTCGTAAATCGTATAGGATTATCTGTGTGGCGTGTTCTGTTTCGGTGATGGTAATTATGATATTTTGAAAGGATGATGTATTACCCCAGATTACGCCTTATTCACCTTTAACAATACGCACATATATACTACAACTAATGTTTTTAAGAAGTACAACCTGAAAATAACATTTAAAACCACGCACAACAGTACCAACACTATACATAACACCAGGACAGTTAACAACAACAATAAATACAACCAATCAGGAGTTTACCGTATTAAATGCAACAACTGCGAGAAAAGTTATATTGGACGTACAGGCAGAAACTTTGCAATCCGCTACAACGAACGCAGTAAAACATAACCACTTTTCATCAATAGGTCAGCATGTAGAAGAACTCAAACACAGGTTCACGGACATCGAAAACAATATGAAAATATTAAACATAAATTCTAAGGTCCCCTGCTTAACATAACTAAAGATCTCTATATTTCCCTGGGCCAATACGCCAATCCTAATTACAATATTAATGACATTACGGAGAAAACCAGTATCATCTTCAATAAAGCTATTCCTGCCTTAAAAAAAATGTTTACCAACAAATGACAAGCCCAACCCCACCCCTACCCCTACAATAGCCACTCCCCTTAACCCTCTATCCATATCACTCACTACAGCGAACACAAGTCCCAGACGTACATGCAGCAGTGCGTAACAAGCTCTTAAACATAACGCCGCTCGACCACAACAACAACAGCAGTAAGTACCTTTTCACTTCCACACACAACTTCAGACATTCCTTCAAACTCACACTGTACTCATACCAGTTTATCTTTCACAGGTAACAGCAGCTCCTAAACACGAATACAGACAAGAGGGAGGTTGCCACCAACAACAAAATTTAAAATTCAAGACACTATAATCCGCTTCAAAATTCATTAAAATACATCAACAGCTGAGCTACAACAATACTGGACCATCCTACGACTTGGGTTTTGCTACGAACATATATGATATATACTTAGTCAAATAGAACATTTTCAAGAATTGTTTACAAAACCAAACAACTTAAACATAGATGTACAAGAACCCAACAAGGAAGCCTGAAGAAAGAACTTTACAAAGCATGAACTTTTAAATATAAAAAGTGTTTTTTACATACATGTTTTTAATATTTTAATGTGTTTAAACTCACCAAGCGTTTTATATATATGTTATATGTGTCTTTAATGCGTTTAATGTATACGTATAATTACAGTCAGTATTCAAAATGCAGCAAAAGAGATCCCATTGAAGAAAACTAATAAGAGGAGCCAACTTTCACTTAATACCATACAGCTCATTAAGGACAGGAAGAAAACAGACAGGGATACAGCAGAATACAAAAATCTTAACAAGACCATTCGCAAGGAAATAAGAAAAGATCTAAGGAAATTTAATAATAACATGATCATGCAGACAATTGAAGAAAATAAAAACATGAAGATTTTAAAGAACAACATGTCTACAGGAAGACCAAAAATTACAAAACTTAAGAACCAAAATGGAGAAATAGTCACAGATAGGCAAAACATTACTGAAGTTATCAGAGATTTCTACTACAAGCTGTATACATCAACCATTAATAAACCACCCAGTGATGAACAACTAGCCCAGAATTATACACATGAAGTAACACTGGAAGTAACCACTGCTGAAATTGAAAATGCACTTAAACAACTAAGGAATAAAAAATCCCCTGGGGAGGATAAAAATAACGAATGAAATGCTGAAATTAGGTGGAATAGATCTGCTAGAAGCTGTGAGAATACTCATCAACAAGTGTATTAACTCTGGAAGAATACCAGAAAATTGGAAAAATGCTGAAGTGATACTTCTCTTCAAGAAAGGTGATAAGGAAAATTTAGAGAACTATCGTCCTGTGAGTTTGTTATCACACCTTTACAAGCACCTGACTAAAATTGTAACCAACCGCTTCACAAGAGAACTGGATTTTTATCAACCTGCCGAGCAAGCATGATTTCGTAAAGGTTTTTCAACTGTTGAACACATCCAGACTATTCATCTTCTTCTTGAGAAAACCACTGAGTACAACATCAAGATTCATCTGGCCTTCAATGATTATAAAAAAGCTTTTGACTCAGTGGAAATTTGGACAATCATGAAGGCACTTCAAAATGCCATGATAAACTCAAGGTATATAAAGCTCCTGGAAAACATTTATGATCAAGCAACAATGGTAGCCAGAGTGGACGAAGAACTCATCACCAATAAAATCCCAGTTGGCAAAGGAGTTCGACAAGGTGACACAATCTCTCCAAAGCTGTTTACCCTTGCCTTGGAAGATGTATTCAAAACCCTTAATTGGGATAATAAAGGAATAAAAATCAATGGGTTATACTTGAACCACCTGTGTTTTGCTGATGACATTGTGCTCATAAGTGAAAATCTAGATGAGCTAGAAAGCATGATCCAAGAATTAAAAACTGCCTCTGCTAAGATTGGTTTGGAAATGAACATTAATAAAACAAAAATACTAAGCCCAGACAGTCGACCACTTAAAATGGGAAACCAATATATAGAAGCTGTCGATGAGTACATCTATCTTGGACACAAGATAAAACTTGGAAAAGACAACCAACAAGCAGAAATTTCTCGCAGAAAAGGTATGAGTTGGACAGCATTCCGAAAACTAAGATTCATCCCCACCAACAAGGATGTTTCAATTAACCTGAACACCAAGGTTTATAATACGGTGTGCTGCCAGTTGCTACTTACGGTCTGGAAACGATGACTCTGACGAAAGCAAGTGCTCGCAAGCTTCAGCGAACACAACAAGCCATGGAGCAACAGATGCTAGGGATCCGCCTTAGGGATAAGATCCGTTCAGAGGACATAAGGAGAAGAACTAATGTAGCAGACATCCTAGAGAGAGTAGCAAGACTAAAATGGCAATGGGTAGGACACATAGCTCGACAAGACTACAACAGGTGGACCTCTGGATTGTTCACCAGAGACCATGGGAACACAAGAGAGGGATTGGAAGACCCCAGAAGAGATGGCTCGACGACATAAAGCTGTTGGCTGGAACACGCTGGTTCCAAGTGGCTCAAGACCGAAGACGATGGAAGCATATGGAAGAGGCCTATATCCAGCAGTGGATTGAAATAGGGTAGAAAAGAAGAAGATTGGTCTTAGATACAATTTTAACCCCATATAGTCACAAACAATATGACGAATATATCTAATCCACAACCCCATTAGACATCCGGATGCTCTAATGAACAACAACATCTTTGTGACACATACCAACGCCTGATGGTTGTAATATTGTAATATATCAGCTGATGATGACTAAACAGTCGAAACTGGTACTGATGTGAATCTGCTTCATAATAAATAGTATTGATAGGTGGAACATCTTTCTTGTCTATATAAGTGTATTCCATTGTCGTGCCGAAGAAATAACAAATGAGTTTGTGTATCGTGTGGTGCGGTGAGGTGGAATAGATAAGAATGTATCAGATTTAACCGTGTTCCGAAACTGTGATTGGATAAGAGGTGGTGAAATTGGCTGTACAAGTAGGGATGTTAGCATGAGGAGAGTATTCGATGAAGAAGGCATAAAGCATGAAGATTAAGAGGCTGTTTGAGTTTTAGCCAATTGAGTTCATCGTAAGCAGGTGTAACATGGTCAAAGTAACGTAGGTCACATATATAGCGAACACAGGCGTTTTGCGCGCGTTGCAGTTTGTCGTTAAGAGTAGCAATCAGGTCGTTGTACACAACGTCATAGTAGTCGAAATGAGGTAATGCCAGAGTGCAAATGAGGCGTTCTTTTAACACTCAAGAAAATATGTTGCGGAATCTTCTAAGTGAGTTAAGTGTCGCAAATACTTTCCTGGAGATGCTGGTAACCTGCTGCTTCCAAGAAAGATGTTCGTCAATCATAAGTCTGAGATCTTCAACAGATACACTGAAATCAATGGGTAAATTTTGTAGGTCGAGTTTTGGTAAAGTGAAGTTGCGTATGGTTTTTGAACAAAGCCAAGGATGTGAAATTATTATAGCTTGAGATTTTGTTATTTAATCTAAGTCCATGCATGTCAGTCCAGTTACAGATTTCTTGCAAGTCTCTATTGAAATTTTTAATTTCATCGGTTAGTCTTTCTGGTTCACAGTGCAAGTATAACTGTATATCGTCAGCATACATGTGGTGTCTGCAGCTGTTTACCGATGACGTAATATCATTGATATACACAGAAAATAGAAGCGGTCCTAGAACAGACCCCTGTGGAGCACCAACCTCTACAGATCGCCAGGATGAATATCCATTATTGTTATTTCTTACACACTGCAGACGACCGCGGAGGTACGAATTCATCCACGGAAGACTGTTTGTCGAGAATTGGAGTTTCAATAGTTTCGTAAGTAGTATGTCTATGTCAACTGAGTCAAAAGCTTTAGGGAAGTCAAGAAGAGCTAGGATGGTAACTTGTCTTTTGTCCATCGTATTGCAAATTTCGTCTGTAACCTTAAGTAGTGCAGTACTAGTGCTGTGGTTACGTCGAAAACCAGACTGGTGTTCGTCAAGAATATCGTGTGTTTGCAAGTAGTTGGAGACTTGTTGGTGTACAATGAATTCTAGGGATTTTTAAAGGACCGATAATATGCTCACAGGTCTATAGTCAGTTACGTCTTCAGAAGTAGATCGTAAAAATTAACCGGATACTATTTATTTTATATCTAAAAGCAAAGGGTTCACCAGGCAATTTGTGGATTAAATTATTAGCAAAATTGAGAAGAAATCATTCTCCACATTAACCAAGGATACTAAAAAGAAAGAAGATAGTTTGCCATTTTCATCTACAGTCACAGTATACGAAATCACAAATGTTTTCAAGAAACGTAATATGAAAGTTTCTTTCAAGACAACCAATAATAACACTCATCTTTCCTATAATCAGCACTCTATCAATAACTGCAATAGCAAATTTCAGAAATCAGGAGTTTACAAATTGAAGTGCCAGCAGTATTCTGCCAGTTATATTGGACAGACAGGCCGCAATTTTAACATAAGGTATAAGGAACATGTTAATGCATCGAAATATGGCAGATTTTCGGCATTCGTTTCTTATATGGTCGATACCAATCATACATTCATGGATATACAACAAGACCTTCAAATTCTCCATTTATGTAAGAAAGGAAATCTATTGAATATTTTGGAATTTTTTTTTATAAATACTGATCAAAAATGCAACCTGATTTATAATCTGAATGAAATATCGGAGGAAATCATTATACTTTTCGAGGAGTTGATCAATAAATTCTTTACACGAATGCGCGTGAGTAATGCTTTGCCTTACACCTCTCCCCTTACATCAAACTCCCCTCAAACGACCTTCAAGGACATCACTCAGTTAGCTTTAACACTTGAGGTGGAGTGGTCGACGTAGGATGGGCAAGAAGGTGAGTGACTAGATGGGCACTCAGTTTACATTTCAATTGAATTTTTTCTTTAGTTCACTCATATTTTTTTCTTTTATTTAGGCCCATATTGTCAACACGCAATCAAGTTCAACTTGTGTCATCAGCATAACCCCCCTTCTTCATCTAATCAAGAAAGCTATTTTAATGTGGCATTATCATCACACTATTTTATGTACAATATGCATTATTACATTTTCCCATAGCAGATTATCCTTCCCAACTCTAGCATTGAAGTCA